>NW_020190208.1:0-55637 GCF_002263795.3 Bos taurus
GTTGAGAGACTTTGGCATTTTAAGTTGAGGACTTTGATGAACAACAGCGTAGCAGAAGGTTACTTGGACCTCTGCTCACCCTTCACCTTCTGACTAATGAGTAGGTCATAATATCTTCTTTAAGTGAAAGGAAGTTGCTTTCCTCTATAGATGGCAAAGGTGGCTCCTTCATTCAAAGGACAAGAAATTTTTACCAGAAAGCTCCAAATAGGCTGTTTCCCTCAGTATACTACATTTTACCTCTGCTCTTTTGCCATTATTATATTTCTCCATGACTATCTCCTCTTCATCATTTCAGTGTATTAATATTTTTCAGGTTTTCACTGTTCTTTCAGATCTTGATTTTCTTGTTAAAGGCTCCATGTTGCTTATATTAATACATTTATAATTTCTTCCTATGTTTTGTCTTATTCACATTTCAAAGCCAGCCAGGGATTACTTAAGAAGTGGAGTAAAAAAGAATTCACCTAAATTTCTAAGAAGCAAATTACAGTGAATATGTCACGAAGCTTTTCTTTTCTTTTTAAGATTTTATAGATTAGGTCCTTGCATTTTAGATCTTGATCTGTTTTCAGTCCTTTTGGTATTGTGGAAGGTAAAGGGTACAACTTGTTCTTTTGCATGTGGATATTCTAGTGTTGCCCAACAACCCCTGTGAAAATGCTGTTTTTCACTGAATGGCTTGGCTTCCTTATCAGGAATCATTTGACTATGATTGTGAGGTTTATTTCTGGGTCTCTATTTCTATTCACTTGTTCTGGTCTTGCATTATGAAAATGCCACACTTTTTGATTACCAGGTGTGAAGCGTTGATAGTCACTCAGTTGTGTCCGACTCTTTTGCTGCCCTAGACTGTAGCCCTCCAGGCCCTCTGTCCATGGATTTCCCAGGCCAAGAATACTGGAGTGGCAGCCATTCCATTCTCTAGGGGATCTTCTTGACCAAGGGATTTGAACCATGGTCTCCTGCATTCAGGCACATTCTTCACTGTCTGAGCCACCATTGGAAAGGCTTTGCAAGAAGCTTGAAATCAGAAAGTGTGATCCTTTAACCTTGTTCTTCTTTTTCAAGATGTTTGGGCTATCAAGCTTCTCCAGGTTTACTGTTTATGCACATTATAAAGGAGGAAAAAATGTGTAAACATTTGTGATGGGTTCATCAGTTTTTTTCTAAAGAATCTTTCTTAATTTGAATACTCAATCAATGTGAAGTCTTTGAAGTATCTGTCATGCCATCATCCCTGTAAATTTATCTTCATTTGTTCACGTAAGTAACTCTTCCATATGAGTGCCTTTCTAAGTGTCTGAACTGTGCTTTGCTATCATGAAATCCTGCATCTTTTACAAGATGTACAATTCTTTTCTGAAATGGATTTGCTCTTATATTTCGTGGTGCTAATAGATGTATACATGTGCTAAGCAGTGTATGCTGCCTCAGTTGTCTCAGTACATTAGCAGATCTGTGTGTTAAGTGGGGAGGGATCTTAAAAGTAGACTAATTGTTATAAATTCAGTTGTATAGTGAATCTGTTTTACAGAATTAACCTTTGTGAGTTTGGGGTTTCTGATGTAAGTACTCAAATAAAGATAAGTTGTCATTGTTGAGACTATGAGAATGGATATGTTCTTGAGAATAAAGTGCTTTGAGAGAGCTGGAAAGAAAACCAAAGTGCTCACGAGTCCACTGACTTTTAGAGAGTTGAGGGCAAAAACATTGAGCATTCATTCCTGGGGAATGAGTTCTCAAGGAATTATGAAAAGAATTTGACCAGTTAAATAAAAACTGGTATTAAATAAAGAATTTCAGATTAGTGTCTCAGGAAGAATGATTACCAAGGAAAGAGAAATATGGGATGTGGTGTAATTCTGTAAGAAAGAAAGGGGAAAAAAGAATGATAGATGGAAAAGGACCTTGGGTTTCAATTTCTTTTAGAATAAAATGGAGGTAAGAGATGTGTCTCCCATTGGGCGCCCATTGTCACACATGTTATTTTAACACACAGATTTTTGCAGAGAGACAATTAGAGACCATACAAAGCTTTCAGTTTTGAATTTATATTGAACGCTACTGTCTCTTCATGTTTCCTGTCCCGTGAACTACTCTGCAGGGCTTTTGTCACAGCTGGCATCCACACACCTTGACGTTAGTAACAGCTGAGAGTATTTCCCCTCGGAACTACCTGCAATTTAATGAGGGATCCTCGACATTTAGTAGAAACCATATACAAACAAAAGTTAATTATATATGAGGCATTTTAAGCATATGTATAAGTCATATTGTTTTATTCATTCTCTACTTGTTTCTCTGATGGTGTTATTGAGTTTTGTGCTCATCACAGTATTAGACTCGAGAACACGAAATTAACCAGTCCTTAAGAAGTTTGCTATCTAAGTTCTCAACCAGGAGGCATAATAGTTTGTTTTCCATGTTGAACATATCTGGGGACAGTTTGGTTTGTTCCAATGACTTGGGGGACGTTACTGTATTTAGTGGGGAGAAACACTCTAGAAAGATTGCATAGAGCAGAATTATCCAGCCCTAGCAATGGTGTCTCCATGATAAACAAATGCTAGAAAAGTATAATACCGTAGCAATGATTTATTATACCGCACTGTCTTAAGCTTACCTTACCTGCCTTGTTTAATTTTAACTTCACTTGACAGTTTGGGCTCCCTTATGGCTCAGCTGGTAAAGAATCTGCCACAGTGTGGAGGACCTGGGTTCAATCCTGGGTTGGAAATCCCCTGGAGAGGGAACGGCACCCACTCTGGTATTCTGGCCTAGAGTGTTCCATGGACACCGACTCAGTTGGACACAACTGAGCGACTTTCACTTTCACTTGTACTTCGGAGTAAAGTACTATCTTCACTTTTTGAATAGCTGAAAGGATAAAAGTCTTTCATGGCTATGCTGCTAAGTAGATGGCAGAATAAGATGTTAAACAATGTTATAGATTAGAACCAGGACCTATATTTTAATGACAAATATTATTTTATATTATTATTTGAATAATTAATAACAATTTTAATAACTGGCACATAGAGCTTCTTAAGGTCGAGGTAAAACAGAACATGGATATCTGCATGCATGAGAATGCAGAACATGTGTGAGCAAACCAAAGGGCACAGACTATGATTCATTCATCTCTCTCCTTCTGCCTAGTTCAAGGACTGCCAAAATTCCTCTCCTCTACCCGTCATTTTATTTAGTTCAATAGACTTTAAAAATGATCCACATCAAAAAATTTTAAAACGCCACGCATCAGGGTCCCTCCCCATAGGGGAAGGAGAGAGCCCAGCTCCTGCAGGATATTCAGGAAAGTCATCCGCACAGGGACCTGACCACACCACACACTGGCTGGTTCACAGGACTTATTCCTATCCTAGACGTGCCTGGTCCTTTTAGCCCTAGCGCAGGGACCAAAAGTATCCTTTGCCCTTCTGAAATATTAGGTAATGTCAGTGCAGGGGAGATAAAACACTCTTTCTGCATGTCTGGCTTGCAGTGCAGGGCAGCAATATTTGCTCTTGGGAATGATTGCACTAATTCTTAGGTCATTAACGCTAAATACTACATGACTACACACTTCTCTAATGGGAGAGACACAAAACAGTGCATACGTATTTCTGGAGCATAAAGTTTAGTAAGACTGACTAAGAGAAAACAAAGAGTTGGCAATAACTTCCCCTCCCCCACCAAAATGAAAGACAGAAGTGTGGGGGGTGGGGGACATGCCCCAGGGCACAGTCCAGTCTCTGAAATTTCACCCAGCAGGGGAGGAGGGGCAGCCAGGCCAGGGTGGTGCTCTTCCGGTCGCCCAGACCACTCCAGAGCATCATCTGAGGCTGGCCAGGGTTTTCTATAGGAGGCTTTTTCTGAAGGCGGTGGAGGTGCTGGATTTGAATCCCATCATCCAGGTGGGACATGACTTAGGTCCCAAGGAGCTTTGCAGGTCATCCATGGGCTGTTTTTGGTATCACTTTATTATCAGCTCCTCATGCTGGGCAGCC
The DNA here is from genome assembly GCF_002263795.3 of Bos taurus. Classification (NCBI taxonomy): domain Eukaryota; kingdom Metazoa; phylum Chordata; class Mammalia; order Artiodactyla; family Bovidae; genus Bos; species Bos taurus. Next base: position 4,011 of record NW_020190208.1, read on the forward strand.
CACAGCAAAGATATTTAGATAGACATCTCCAGATTCTCCCAGCTATGCCCTTCTTTTCTGGGTGAGGCCAGAGGGAGTGACTGGGCATATGCTCAGGCTACCCAGCAAGGGTTTAGCTTCCTGCGTCAGGCACATCCGGGAGGTGGTGGATTCCTTCTGGGACTTTACGCCGATGTCATGGGTGCCATTGGTGTTGGAGGTGTCACAGGTGCCATGAGTGCCATCTGTGTCGTGGGTGACCCTGGTGTCACGGGTGACGGTGGCATAAGTATCATGGGTGGCGTGGTCACACTGGTGTCACGGGGTGCCTCTGGTGTCCCTGGTGAGGCAGGTGTCACTGGTAATGTGGGTATCATGGTGCCACGGGTATCATATACGTTGCAGGCCCCAGTGATGTCCTGGGTGCTTAGGGCGTCATAGGTGAGGCTGGGATCACAGGTGTGGCTAGTGTCATGGCAGCGGCAGGTGTCACAGGTGAGGCTGGTACTTCTGGTATGGCAGGTGTCGCGGGTGCTGATGGTGTCGCGGGTGTCTCTGGTGCCACGGGTAACGCTGGTGTCACGGGTGTGGCTGCTGTCACGCCTGCCGCAGATGTCGCAGGTGAGCCTGGTCCCACATGTATCGTGGAGGTCACCAGCGTGATCGGTGGCTAGGGCGCTGCTGTCATCACGGGTGTTGCAAGTGGTGGGGGCTGGACGGGGGGTGACGGTCCTCGCTTCCGGGCAGGGTTGGGGAGTGGCAGGCTCTCTGGTCTTCTCCCTTGACTCCTGGTTCTCCTGCTGCTGAATGGTCTCCCAAAGCCAGGTGGGAATAAACATGGAAATCTCAGGGCTGGTGGGAGGGCATATGTTCTTGGCTGCTGAGGTCAGAGGAAACGGCTGGCCTCACAATGATCGTGCGGACCCTCAACTTGGGTTCATTCATGTTACTGCCACTGCTTATGTCTAAGCCCTGGATTTGGTCTCTGCATCAGCCCAGTATCATCTCCACTGTCACCCCAGGGTGCTCTTCACGGGCTGGTGGGAGTGAGTCCTGGCCCATGTTCACCCATGGATGCTGCCAAACATCATCTAAAGTACCTCTGTTGGTAGGTTGAACATTAACATTCTTCCTAGTAAGTCTGTTATCTCATTAAATAGTTATTTGGGCACATGTTGCTGCCCCCTAAGCACACGCTGCCACAGCTCCCAGAAATCTTATCCCCTGAAGGGGAGTGATACAGTTACCTCGGTGTACTGGACGCACCGAGGCTTCACACATCCTCCTCTGGGCCTGTGTAAGGGCTCCCCAGGAAGAGTCCTGGGGCCATGAACGCAGGACTGCCACAGAAAGTGTTTGGCTTCTTTCCTGGGTGCCACTGGTTGCTAAGTACGGAAGTCGGAGATCTTGGCATTGTTATTGGCATCCAGGAGGAGGTTGTCCAGCTTTAAGTCCCGGTGCACCACACCCAGCTGGTGGCAGTGATGCAGAGACGAGAACAGCTTTTGGAATGGGCCTTGGGCCTCCCCCTCCATCGTGTGGCCTTTGGCCTCCAAGCGGGTGAAGAAGTCTCCCCCACTGAGGTACTCCATTACTATAAACAGAGTCCCCTCAGTATCAATCACTTCCAGGAGTTTGACAATATTCGGGTGGTTTAATATTCTCATGCTTTTAACCTCTCAAAATGGTTCCTGGATGCTGGAGAAGCTCTGATTTGTCTTGTTAATGGCTGTGAAGGCTACCACTCCCCTGGTCAGAACATGCCTGGCCAAGTCCACTTTGGCGAAGTGGCCTTCACAATTGTGTGAAGGATCTCATAATTCTCAATATGAACCACCTTTTTGTTGAGATGGCCATGAGGTTCGCATCCCTAACTATACTAACTACCACTGCTGCTGCTGCTGCTGCTAAGTCACTTCAGTCGTGTCTGACTCTGTGCAACCCCATAGAGGGAAGCCCATCAGGCTCCCCCGTCCTTGGGATTCTCCAGGCAAGAACACTGGAGTGGGTTGCCATTTCCTTCTCCAATGCATGAAGGTGAAGAGTGAAAGGGAAGTTGCTCAGTCATGTCCGCCTCTTAGCGACCCCATGGACTGCAGCCCACCAGGCTCCTCCGTCCATGGGATTTTCCAGGCAAGAGTACTGGAGTGGGGTGCCATTACTAAGCTATACTAATTGCCTAACTACACTGTCTACACCACTAAATATACTAACTACCACTAAGCCCTCACTAAGAATGCTAACTGTTCTAAAATACTGCATATGCTAACAGTGCTATACAACTATCCTAATGCTAAGAACTATACTAACAGTGCTAACATTAACTATGCTGATAAAGTATTAACTATACGAACTTACGCTAAGTATACCAACAATACTAACAGTGCTAACACTAACTATACTATCTATGCTAACAAACTATTAACTATACCAAATATGCTAACTATATCAATGATACTCTCTCTACTAATACTAGCTACACTAACTAAAAAAAAAATAAGATAAAAGAGGAAAAGAACTAAGGGAAAAAATGGGGGAAAAAAAACAAAAAAAATATGAGGAGAAACTAAAATTAAAGAAAAAAATGATAAGACACAAATTTTAAAAATGAGGAAAAGACAAAGGAAAAAGAGAAAAATGAAAAAGAGAGAAAAAGGAAAAAATCAACAAAATGGCAAAACACGGAAAAAAGCTTGCTAACTGTAGGTCCAGCCGTCAGGTCACCAAAATCAGATTCCTGGGCTCTGTGGACAAAAACCTGCACCCAGCTGGGGGCTTATAAAGGGTTTTTTGTGAGTTTCGTCACAGTGGTGCCCTGTGAGGTCAGAGCAAGAAACGGACCAGTCGTGGCTGCCCTCAATCTTTCCCAGCATCAGGGTCTTTTCAAATGAGTCAGCTCTTTGCGTCAGGTGGCCAAAGTATTGGAGTTTCAGCTTCAACATCAGTCCTTCCAATGAACACCCAGGACTGATCTCCTTTAGGATGGATAGGTTAGATCTCCTTGCAGTCCAAGGGTCTCTGAAGAGTCTTCTCCAACAGCACAGTTCAAATGCATCAATTCTTTGGCACTCAGCTTTCTTTAAGTCCAACTCACATCCATACATGACCACTGGAAAAGTCATAGCCTTGACTAGATGGACCTTTGTTGGCAAAGTGATGTCTCTGCTTTTTTATATGCTGTCTAGGTTGGTCATAACTTTCCTTCCAAGGAGTAAGTGTCTTTTAATTTCAGGGCTGCAATCACCATCTGCAGTGATTTTGGAGCCCCCCAAAATAAAGTCTGTCACTGTTTCCACTGTTTCCCCATCTATTTCCCATGAAGTGATGGGACCAGATGCCATGATCTTCGTTTTCTGAATGTTAAACTTTTAAGCCAGGTTTTTCAGTCTCTTCTTTCACTTTCATCAACAGACCCTTTAGTTCTTCACATTCTGCCATAAGGGTGGTGTCATCTGTATATCTGAGGTTATTGATATTTCTCCCGGCAATCTTGATTCCGGCTTGTGCTTCTTCCAGCCCAGCATTTCTCATGATGTACTCTGCATAGACATTAAATAAGCAGGGTGACAATATACAGCCTTGAAGTACTCCTTTTCCTATTTGGAACCAGTCTGTTCCATGTCCAGTTCTAACTGTTGCTTCCTGACCTGCATACAGGTTTCTCAAGCAGCAGGTCAGGTGGTCTGGTATTCCCATCTCTTTCAGAATTTTCCACAGTTTATTGTGATCCACACAGTCAAAGGCTTTGGCACAGTCAATAAAGCAGAAGTAGATGTTTTTCTGGAACTCTCTTGCTTTTTCGATGATCCAGCGGATGTTGGCAATTTGATCTCTGGTTCCTCTGCCTTTTCTAAAACCATCTTGAACATCTGGAAATTCATGTTTCGTGTATTGCTGAAGCCTGGCTTGGAGAATTTTGAGCATTGCTTTACTAGCATGTGAGATGAGTGCAATTGTGTGGTGGTTTGAGCATTCTTTGGCCTTGTCTTTCTTTGGGATTGGAATGAAGACTGAGCACATTAGTCATGATTATACAGTTAAGAAGCATCTTGATATGTTACTTCTGGGTTTACATGCATGGAAAATTGCCTTCTGAAGGATGTAAGCAAAAATGTGTTCCACACTTAGTCTTGAGCTCATAAGAAAGGGAGCACTGGGGTCTGACTAGGATTTGTAGAGGTAGAAATCATGAAGAGGTGATGATGTAAAAGCCAAGAGATAGGAAAAGCAAAAGCAAGTTTGCGGAAGATGAATATAGTGTTTTGGCTGAAGCAGAGTTGCATTAAAAGATAAATAGTGTTGGGGATTTACCTGGTGGTCCAGTGGTTAAGACTCTGAGCTTCCAATGCAAAGGGCGTGTGTTCCATCCCTGGTCAGGGAACTGAGATCCCACATGCTGTGTGTCCTTGCCAAAAACCAAAACATCCACACAAACAACAATAATGAAAAAGATTAACAGGGATATATTTGGGTAGAATTAGAATAGTAAAAATTCAAGAAATGAGGAGGCAAAAGAAGTTTGTTGGGGTTATCAGTCCATGGGGTTGCGAAGAGTCGGACACGACTGAGCGACTTCACTTTCACTTTTCACTTTCATGCATTGGAGAAGGAAATGGCAACCCACTCCAGTATTCTTGCCTGGAGAATCCCAGGGACGGCGGAGCCTGGTGGGCTGCCGTCTGTGGGGTCGCACAGAGTCAGACATGACTGAAGCGACTTAGCAGCAGCAGGCATGAGTGGTAAGGGTCAGAACAAAAGGAGCCTTGGAGGGAAGGAAACAGGGAGTGCAGATGAAAGCCTTCAAAGAGAAATCAGCAGGGCTTGGACAGATTAAATGACAGGTGAGCAAATGGAAGAAGACAGAATAACAGCAGTATTTTCACTTAAGTTGGTGTGGCATGTACGATGGCATTAAGCAGAGCGAAAGTAATATTTAGAAGGGCAATGATAGGTGTGACTTTTTATGTTAAATATGAATTAATAGAGAAACATTTTAATTAAAATGTCCAGGGCATTTAGAAAACTTAGATTGCTCTAGTCCACAGATGGAGTTGGAAGTCATCTGCATGGAGGACAGAACTGAAGGAGGTCTTTATTTTCCAGAGATTTATAGTGGAAAGATCATTTAAATAACTTTGTACAGAACAACACTGCATACCTGTAAATAGTGGAAGAACTTAAAAGGGAAAAGTAATTACAGTTATTTGTATCTTATATTTAAAAAATTTTCTATTCTAATTCCAACTGTCCACTAATTCCTAGAATGAGCAAAGAATTAATTTCTTATTGTCACTGTTTTGTATACCCAGTGAATCTGAGCACTAGTCTCTAGGAATCTGCACTCTGTCTTACTTTCTAAAAAATTGTGTAAATGTACATTTATTTTCTAATCTTTTTGTCATCACAAAGGTTTTTTTTAAAAAAAACAAAAATGATTGGTATATTGATTTGAGTTTTGTCTGGTCTTTTATGCACAAGTTTCACACATGGTAAAAAGTCAGTCTTGACTCTTTGACATGTAATGAAATTTTAAAGATTCTTTTAGCAAGCAATCTGAATACAAGATTCTTTGACATTTTTTATTATTGTTTCCCTTGAACTATCTTTTTGATATTTTTTTTAAAAAAATGTGGTAAAAGACACGTAATATAAGTGTATTAATACCATTAAAGCATTTTCAAGTGTGCAGCTCAGTAGTGTTAATTATACTCACGTTGTTATGCAGCCAATCTTCAGAAATCTATAGTCGTGCAAACTGAAATTCCATCACCATTAAACAGCAATTCTCCATGTCTCCTTCCCCTAGCTCCTAGAAACCACCATAGTGACATTTTCTTTTCTTTCTTTCTTACCTATTTATTTATTTTTTTACTGTTTAACCGTAGTGCAAGGCATGTGGGATCTTAGTTCCCTGACCAGGGGTTGAACGCATGCTCCCTGCAGTGGAAGGGCAGAGTCTTAACCATTGGACTGCTAGGGAAGTTCCCATTATATTATGTTTTCTGTTTCTCTGAGTTTGAGTACCTGGATACTTGCTGTAAATGTAATCAAACACATAGTTTTTGTCTTTTTGTTACTGGATTGCTGCTGCTAAGTTGCTTCAGTCGTGTCTGACTCTGTGCAACCCCGTAGACAGCATCCCACAAGGCTCCCCTGTCCCCGAGATTCTCCAGGCAAGAATACTGGAGTGGGTTGCCATTTCCTTCTCCAATGCGTGAAAGTGAAAAGTGAAAGTGAAGTTGCTCAGTCGTGTCCGACTCTTAGTGACCCCTTGGACTGTAGCCCACCAGGTTCCTCCATCCATGGGATTTTCCAGGCAAGAGTACTGGACTGGGTTGCCATTTCCTTCTCCATGTTATTGGATTATTTTAGTATTCTGTCCTTTTGGTTTGTACAGGTTATAACCCATGTCAGAACTTTCTTTTTATGGCGAATACTATTCTGTTATATGTTTGCATCAGATTTAGTTTATCCATTCACCTATCAGTGGACCTTTGAGTTGCTTCCACCTTTGGGCTTCTGTGAGTAGTGCTGCTAGGAACACGGGTGTACAAGCATCTCTTCAAGACCATGCTTTCAATTCTTCTGAGCATATTCCAAATGTATACATGGTGGACCATACAGAAATTTAATTTTTAAATTTTTTGAGGAACCACCATGCTCTTTGATGGTGACTACACTATTTTACATTCCTATAAATAGTGCAAAAGGGGAGTTGTCTGGTGGTCCAGTGGTTAAGAATCTGTCTGCCAGTGCAGGAGACACGAGTTCAATCCCTGGTCTGGGGAGATTTCAGATTCTGTGGGGCAGTGAAGCCTGTGGGCCACAGTTACTGGGCCTGTGTGCTCTAGAGCCCGTCCTCTGCACCTGCTGAGGCCACACACTGCATCCAGAGGGTTTCCTCCACTTGTGGCCACTGGAGAAAGCCCGCATCCAGCAGCAAAGACCCAGCGCCGCCGTGAAGAAACACATGTGAACATAGTGCCCAGAGACTGCCGTTTTTAGCATCCCTGTCAACAGGTGTTCCTTTTTCTTTTATTTCTTTTTTCTTTTTATAGCAGCTACTTCAATGGGTATGAGCTGGATGTGTCACTGTGGTTTTGATTTGCATTTCCCTGTTGACTAGAGAAGTGGTACATCTTTTCATGTGCCTGTTGGCCATTCGTATATCTTCTTTGAAGAAACTTCTTTCAAATCCTTTACTCATTTTTTATTATGTTCTTTTTGTTTCTGTTGTTGAATCTTAGAAATTGCCCTTATATTCTATATTTTAACTCATTGTCAGATACATGGTTTGCAAATGTTTCCTTCCATTCCTTGGGTTGTCTTTTCACTACTGATTGTGTCCTTGATGCACAAACGTTTTACATTTTGGTGTAATCCGGTTTATCTCTTTGAATTTTGTTTGTCTGTGCTTTCGGTGTCATATCTTATGGAGTTCAGACCACGCTGCACTAAAATATGACACCTTGGCATATTTTATATTTTAAGTTGAAGGACTCTGAGAAAACAGCAGGAGTAGGAAGGTTACTTTGTCCCTCTGCTCACCCTTCACCCCTAAAGTAGGTCATAATACTCTTAAGTGAGAAGTGCTTTCCCTATAGAAGCAAAGGTGCGTCCTCATCTCCAAAGACAAAAGGATGCGAGAAAGACTCCAAATAGGCCTTGCTAAGTTTCCCCCAGTATACTACACTCCCCTCATGCTCCTTGGCCTGTTATATTTCTTCATGACTATCCACTCTTCATCAAATCTGGTGTGAAAACACTCGGGTTTCACTGTTTTCTTCAGATCTTGGTTTTCTTATGAAGGCTCCCATGTTGCTTAAGACTTAGGTTAATAAATTTATATGCTTTCTCCTATTACTCTGTCTTGGTCAATTTGATTTTCAGAGTTAGCCAAGGATCCCAAAAAGGTGGAGTAAAGAAAAAAAATTTCCCCGAAATTTCTAAGAAATTACAATGAAATACGTCATGAAGCTTTTCTTCTTTGTTTTCTTCTAAGAGTTTTCTAGATTGAGGTCTTGCATTTAGATCTTTGATCCATTTTCAGTTCTTTTTGTCTATAGTGTAAGGTAAGGGTACAACTTGTTCTTTTGCATGTGGATATCTAGTTTGCCCACAACTGTTTGTTGAAAAGGGTTCCCCCCCCCCCCCCCCCCCATTGAATGGTCTTAGCTTCCTTATCAGGAATCATTTGGCTGTGATTGTAAGGGTTTATTTCTGGGCCCTCTATTCTATTCCATTGTTCTGTCTGTATTTATACACACACCACGCTGTTTTGATTACAATAGCATTGTGATAAGCTTGAAATCATAAAGTGTGAGACATTTAACCTTGTTCTTTTTCAAGATTGTTTTGGCTATTGAAGCTATCAGCTTTACTGTTACGGCACAGTTATAAAGAGGGCAAAACATAAAATTTGCAAAACATACATGAGGATTCATCATTTTTTTTTCCTAAGTCTCCTAATTTTTTGATATTCAAGTAATTTTCTGTAAAGTCTTTGAAGTCACCATTCTGTCATCAGCCTTGTAAATTTATCTTCATTTGTTCAGTAGAGTAACTCTTCCATACGAGTGCCTTTCTAAGTGTCTGAACTGTGTTTTGACATCATGAAATCCTGCATTATTTGCAAGAAGTGCAATTCTGTTCTGAAATAGATTTGCTCTTGTATTTCATAGTGAAAATAGTTGTTTACATGTACTAACCAGTGAATGCTACCTCACTTGTCTCAATGCATTAGGAGATCTTTGTGTTATGTAGGGAGGGATGTGAAATGGAGACTAATTTTTATAAATTGTCAGTTGTGTAGTGAATATTTTTTACAGAATTAAGCTGTGAATTTGGGGTTTCTGATGGTAAATAATCAGATAAAGATAAGTTGTCATTGTTAAGTCCACGAGAACAGGTATGTTCTTCAGAATAAAGTGCTTTGTGAGAAGTGGAAAGAAAACCAAAATACACACGAGGCCCCTGACTTTTAGAGTTGAGGACAAAAATATTGAATATTCCTGGGTGGGAGAATGAGTTTTCAAAGAATTACGAGAAGAATTTGACTAATTAAGCGAAAACAGGTATTAAATAAAAATTTTCAGCTTAGTTTCTCAGGAAGACTGATTAGGGAGGAAAGAGACCTGTGGGATGTGGTGTAATTCTGTAAGGAAGAAAGAAGGCAAGAGGCTGATAGATGGAAAGGGAACTTAGGTTTCAATTCTTTTAAAATAAAATGAGAGGTAAGAGATGTGTCTCCCATTGGGCTCACATTGTCACACATGTTCTTGTTTTTGTGTGCAGATTTTTTGCAGAGGGACAATTAGAGACCATACAAAGCTTCTCAGTTTTGAATTTATATTGAACACTACTGTCTCTCCATGTTTCCTGTCCCATGAACTACTCCTGCAGGGCTTTTGTCACAGCTGGTATCCACCCACCTTGATGTTAGTAACAGCTGAGAGTATTTCCCCTTGGCTGCTACTGCTGCTAAGTTGCTTCAGTCATGTCAGACTCTGTGCGACCCCATAGATGGCAGCCCACCAGGCTCTGCTGTCCCTGGGATTCTCCAGGCAAGATTACTGGAATGGGTTTCCATTTCCTTCTCCAATGAATGAAAGTGAAAAGTGAAAGTGAAGTTGCTCAGTCATGTCTGATTCTTCGCGACCCCATGGACTGTAGCCTACCAGGCTCCTCCATCCATGGGATTTTCCAGGCAAGAGTACTGGAGTGGGTTGCCACTGCCTTCTCCAATTTCCCCTTGAAACTACCTGCAATTTAATGAGGGATTCTAGACATTTAATAGAAGCATACACACACACATACAAAGGTATAAATATATAATGGTGGCATTTCAAGCATATCTATAAAGTCATATTGTTTTATTCATTCTCTACCCATTTCTATTAAAGGTGTTTACTGAGTTGTGTGCTAGTCACAGTATTAATCTTAGAACACAAAAATAAACAAGTCCTTAGAAGAAGTTTGCTGTCTACATAATTCCCAACCAGGAGGCATAAGAATATTCTCTCCATCTTTGAACATATCTGGAGGTGGTTTGGTTTGTTCCAGTGACCTGCGGGACATTACAGGAACACTGTGGAAAGATTTGCGTAAGGAAGAATTATCCAGCCCTAAGCAGTGGTGTCTCCATTGATAAACAAATGCTAGAAAAAGAATAAGTACTAGTGGCAGTGATTTATTATATACCATACTGTCTGAAACACCTTGGCTGCATTGTTTAATTTAAGCTCACCTTGTCACTTTGGAGTAAAAACTATCTCCACTTTCATGAATGGCTGAAAGGAGAAAGTCTTTCAAGGTTATGTTGCTAAGTAAATGGCAGGACCAGTTTTTAAACAGTCCTAGATTAGACCCCAGAACCTACAATTTTAATAACTGGACCATAGAGCTTCTTAAGCTGAAGATAAAACGGAACCTGGAGATCATGCTCGAGCCCAAGCCAGAGGGCACCTACTATGATTTAGTCATCTGTCTTCCTTAAACCTAGTACAAGGACTGCCAAAATGCCTTTCCTTTATTTGTCATTTTATTAAGTCTAATCCTTCTCATTTTTATAGATAAAGAAAAGTGAAGTTCAGAAAGGTTAAGTCCTTCTAATATGAGGCAGAGCTGAGATTAGAATCCAAGGAAAGTGGCCTAGCCATTATGGAAAACAGTTATGATAATAAGTCAAAAAGTGAAAGATAACTCCCATATGATCCGGCATCCCCACTTCTGGGAAATAAGCCAAAGGAAATGAAATCAGTATGTTGAAGAGCTCTCTGTACCCCAGTGTTCATTGCAGCATTATTTGAAACTATCAAGAAATAGAAGAATCTGTGTCAATTGACAGATGAATAAAGGTGGATAACAAAAATATGGTGTGTGTATATATACATTCATACGTATTCTATATGTATATGTATATGTATGGTGGCATATTATTCAGCCATGAGAAAGAAGGAAATCCTCCCATTTGTAACAACATGGATGAAGCTTGAGGGCATATGCTAAGTGAGATACTTCAGATAGAGAAAGACAAATACTGTACGATCTCACTTGTATGCGGAATCTAAAAATGCCAAATGCTTGGAGGAATGTTTGTTGTTTGAGGGGGGAGGGCGCTTGGGAGGTATTGGTCGAAGGACATAAACATAAGATGACTAAGTTCTAGGGGTCTAATATATAGCATGGTGACTATAATACCATAGAGTGTTGTAATGTATACTTGAGAGTTGTTAAGAGTAGATCTTAAATGTTTTGACCACAAAAAGAAAGAAAAGGGTAATTCTATGAGCTGGAAGATGTGTGAACTAACCTTATTATGGAAATTCTTTTATAGCATACTTTGTTGTTGTTATTTAGGTGCTCAGTCATGTCTGACTCTTTGGAGACCCCATGGACTATCACCCATCCGGCTCCTCTGCCCATGGGATTTCCCAGGCAAGAATACTGGAGTGGGTTGCCATTTCCTTCTCCAGGGGATCTTACTGACCCGTGATCAAACCCGTGTCTCCTACATTGGCAGGCTGGTTCTTTACCACTGAGCCACCTGGGAAGTTTCTAGTATATACATGTATCAAATAATTACATGGTATGCCTTGAACTTCCACAATATTATATATCAATTATATTTCAGTAAATCTGCAAACATTACAGAGTGCATCTACCACTTTAAAAAAAAGAAGAAAGCAAAGAAGGGATTTGACAATTTGGCAGGAGCCAGCGGCTCAACCTGCCTGTCTCTCTTAGTTTACTCAGTTTCCTGGTCCCTCAGTCCCCGATATCTGTTTATATCAGGTGTTGGCAAACTTTTTTCCACAAAGGCCAGGTGGTGACTGTTTCAGGCTTTGCAGGTTATACGGTCTCTGTCACAACTGCTCTCTGCAGTTTTAACAAGAAAGTAACAAAAAAATTTTTAACGAAGAAATATAGTAGCTGTAGATAATTTGTAAACAAATAAACATGGTTGTGTTCCAATAAAACTTTATATGTAAGAACAGTTGTTGAGTCAGATTTGACCCATGAATCATACTTGCTGTTCCTTGGTCTATTTCCAGTGGTAGACTTTGTGCTTTTTAGATGAATTTATACTTGAATAATCATTGATACTTTGGAATAAGACTGGTAAACATTTAGAACAGTATTCGTCAAACTGGCAGTTCACTGAAAGACTTGAGAACTGTGTTAAGAATGTAGATTCCTGAGTCCTGCTCCTAAAGATTCGAATACAGAATGTCTGGGAAAGAGCCTCAGCGTGTGTACTTCTGGCCCCTGGCTCTATATATATACAACAGAGTTTGAATACTGTAAGTGTATGGCTTCAATAGATAATTTTGCAAAGACATCACATGAAATAAATCTCTGTGTAATTTATTTCACCCACAATCCTAACTCCACACCATAACCTCTGGTTTAACAAACAGACATCCATTCCGTCTCCAAACCTCGTGTCATTGTACCCTTTCCTGTTTTATTTAGAGGCAGACACATTTAAGTGAAAATAATCACCATCAGAATACTAATATGCCATAAGCTGATGTCAGGATATTTATTCAACAGAATGCAATTACCAGTAAAATTTTATGTTCTAAATGGCATGGCTATAATCCAGTGTAGGCTTTTTAACCCCTGGTGATTTTTGTTTCATTTGATTTGTGATGAGTGGCAACCAGGCATGGTTGCTGGGGGCTGGCAAAGCAAGAATAAAGGGGAAATAGCCCCATGGCCCCTACAGGCAGCTTTCAACTGCAGTATGCCACTAAATCTCCATCACCACCGGGTGGCTCTACATGATTCCGTTGTTAATTGAATTTTTCCCCAAGTAGAATGAGGGCTTGTTTTGCATCAACACAGTTCCATTGCCTGATGATTGTTGTTGGTAATGTCAACTGAACTTAAGATATTTCAGCATCCACATGCACAGGCATCATTGCTGTGATTTGGAGTAAGAGTGGGGAAGTGCACAGGAGGACAGCACACAGGAGACGTGGTACTGTGCTCACTACGCTGTGTGGACGAGATGGTTGGGAAGGTCTCTGCACAGACACGATGGTATCCCCTTCCCGGTGCGTCGCATCCAGAGGTGCATGAGGTTGTTGTTTAGTTGCTCAGTTGTGTCCAACTCCTTTGCAACCCCATGGACTGTAGCCTGCCAGGCTCCTCTGTCCATGGGATTTTCTAGGCAAGAACACTGGAGTGTGTTGCCATTTCCTTCTCCAGGGGACCTTCCTGACCCAGGGATTGAACACTCAGACCCATGTCTCCTGCATTGGCAGGAAGATTCTTTATGGCTGAGCTACCAGGGAAGCTCCACAAAGGTATACGAGGTTGACACATTTTATTACTAGTGAGGTAGACTTTGGTCAAAGTGTTTAAGGTGGTGTCTGTGAGGTTTCTCCAATGTAGATTTAAAGTTCAACTTTGTAATTAATAAGCATCTTATAGGGAGATTTGTGAATTAGTGAGTTGGATTTCAGGAAATATCCAAAATGAACACATTTAACTCTGTGCATATGAATGATGTATATCAGAGAAATTGATGGCTGAAAGTGGTTATCCTGTGAACGAATCTTAAAGTCCCTCATTTGAGATAGAAGGGTTCACCTAAAAGCCAGCTGAGAATATCATCTCAGATGTGGGATGACCAGCAGCCCAGCCCGTCTCCTCACCTCAGATTGCTTTATTTCTTCCTGACTGCCATTAGGATGTACCATGTATCCAGAGTTCGTTGCTCTCTGATTACATTTGTGTTAGAGTAGAGGAAGAATCCATTCAAGTCTTCCTCTCCTTCCCATCCAGTTAACATAATTGTTGTTTGGTCTGTCGATGTCTGTTTTTCTCCCCCTCTGCAGTGAGAGATCTGTTTTCACTAACTTGGCCCATGGGTCAAGTTAGACAGTAATGAGAGACAGTAATGAAGAAATGAGAAGAAAGGGGAAGTATCCTTGTATACTGGGCCAGTTCCTAGGCTCCCTTTTGCTACAGAATCCAGGTGAAGAGAAGAAAAAAAAGTCAGTGACACTGTTGATATATAAAACAAAGAGCTAAGAGCTGAGAAGAAAAGCAGAAAGAGCCTGATTGACTTAGAATCTTGTAGGCCATTTTGTGACTGCCCCAGGAGGTGGCTCGCGGGCAAGTGGCCAGTGCTCTGCATGCTGGTAGTGAAGAAATGCGCACTCAGCAAGTGACATGTAAGCACACAAGAGCCCACGGAATGGTGCAGCTGATGCCTCTGAGAGGGTGTGCCCCCAGAGCGTGCGCCCCCAGAGCCAGGCCTCTGGGAAGAAGACCCTGTTCCAGTCACCCCTGTGTTCAGTGGCTCCTTGAACCAGGGAACCAGGGAACGCTGACAAATCTAATATTTTTGATAGTCAGCCAGTCCCTGTAGTCAAACCCACACAGCAAAAATATTAAGATAAAAGAGGGACTTCCCTGGTGGTCCAGTAGTTAAGACTTCACCTTCCTGCGCAGCGGGTTGCAGGTTCAATGCCTGGTTGGGGAGCAAAGATTCCACATGCTTCCAGGCCGAAAAACCAGAATATAAAACAGAAGCAATATTGTAGCAAGTGCAGTAGACTTTAAAAGTGATCCATATCAAAAAATTTTTAATCACCTCACACATCAGGGCCCTTCCCCATGGGAGGAGAGAACCCAACTCCTGCAGGACATTCAAGAAACTCATCTGCATGGGGACCTGACCACACCACACACCGGCTGGTTCACAGGACTTATTAGCCTATCCCAGACATCCCTGTCCCTTTAACACAGGCTGCAGGGATCAAAAGTTCCCTTTAACCCTTCTGAAAATATTAGGTAATGTCAGTGCAGGGGGATAATACTCTTTCTGCATGTCTGCCCTGCAGTGCAGCAGTTGTTGCTCTTGGGAATGATTGTGCTAATTGTAATGTCATTAACGCCAAGTACTACATGACTGCACACTTCTCTAACCAGAGAGAAGGCAAAACAGAGTGTGATGCATCTTTCTGGAGCATAAAGTTTATTAAGACTATGAAGAACCAAGGAGATGGCAAGCATTATCTCCTCCCCCACCAACATGAAAGACAGAAGTGTGGGGGATGGGGGACATGCCCCAGGGCACAGTCCAGTCTCTGAAGTTTCACCCAGCAGGGGAGGAGAGGCAGCCAGGCCAGGGTGGTGCCTCTTCTGGTCGCCCAGACCACTCCAGAGCATCCTCTGAGCTGGGCAGGGTTTTGGATAGGAGGCTTTCCTGAAGGTGGTGGAGGTGCTGGATTTGAATCCCGTCATCCAGGTGGGAACATGACCAGGTCCCAGGGAGCTTGGCACGTCATCCATTGGCTGTTTCTTTTATCACTTTAGTATTAGCCCTCTTGCTGGGAAGCCCATAGCAAAGATATTTAAATATACATCTCCAAATTCTCCCAGCCACCCCCTTCTTTTTCTGGGTGAGGCCAGAGGGAGTGACTGGGGACACATTCTCGGGCTGCTCAACAAGGGTGGAGCTTCCCACATCAGGCACCTCCGGGCGGCAGTGGGTTCCTTCTGGGACTTTACTGCTGATGTCATGGGTGCCATTGTTGTTGTAGGTGTAACAGGTGATGTGGTTGTCCTGTGTGCCATGGGTTCTGTGAGTGTTGTGAGCAACGCGGGTGCCACGGGTGACACTGGTGTCACGGGTGCCCCTGGTGTTCGATGTATCACAGTTGCCATGGGTGCCATTGTGTTGTGAGTGCCCCTGGTGTCACGGTGACGTTACTAGCAAGAGTATTGTGGGTGCCATGGTCACCACTGGTGTCACGGGTGCCTCTGGTATCATGAGTGAAGCAGGTGTCACTGGTGACACTGGTGTCACAGGTATCTCGGTTGCCATGGGTGTCATGTATGTTGCAGGCCCCAGTCGTGTCTTGGGTGCTCAGGGCGTCATAGGTGTGGCTGATGTCACAGGTGTGGCTGGTGTCACGGGTGCCCCTTGTGTCCTGGGGGCCACAGGCGTCATGGGTGAGGCTGGTGCTGCTGGTATCATAGCTATCATGGGTTCACTGGCGTCACGGGCATCATTGAAGTCATGGATGATGCTGGTGTCACAGGTGAGGCAGGTGTCACGGGTATTGTGGGTGCCATGGATGCCATCTGTGCTGCAGTCACCTGAGGTGTCCCAGGTGATTAGAGCATTGCAGGTGAGGTTGGTGTCACGGGTGTGGCTGGTGACAACACAGCCCCTGGTGTCACGGGGGCCACTGGTGTCATGAGTGCCTGTGGTCCCAGGTGTTGCAGGCATCACAAGTGAGGCTGGTACCACTGGTACTGCAGTTGTCGCAGGTGCCTCTGGTGTCACGGGTGCCTCTGGTGTCACAGATGAGGCCGGTGTCACTGTTGTAACAGGTATCGTGGGTGCCACGGGTGTCATCATTGTTGCAAGCGCTGGTGGTGTCCTGGGTGCTTAGGGCGTCATAGGTGAGGCTGGTATCCCAGGTATGGCTGGTATCACGGGTGCTGCAGGCATCACAGGTGAGGCTGGCACCTCTGGTATTGCAGCTGTCGCAGGTGCTGATGGTGTCGCAGGCATCTCTGGTGTCACAGGAATGCTGGTATCATGGGTGTGGCTGCTGTCACGCCTGCCACAGGTGTGGCAGGTGAGCCTGGTCCCACATGTGTTCTGGCGTTCCCCAGTGTGATCGGTACCTCACGCACTGCTGGCATCGCGGGTGTTGCGGCTGGAGGGGGCTAGGCTAGGGGTGACGGTCCTCGCCTCTGGGCAGGGTCGGGGCATGGCAGGCTCTCTGGTCTTCTCCCTTGACTCCTGGTTTCCTGCTGCTGAATGGTATGACAAAATCAGTCGGGAATAAGCACGGACAGCTAAGGGCTGGCGGGAAGTGTATGTTCTTGGATACAGAGGTTGGAGGAAACAGCCGGCCTCACAATGATGATGCGGGCCCCCTTGTAGGGTTCATTCATGTGCACGCGGTACTACCACTGAGTACGTCTATGGCCTGGATCTGGTCCCTCCACCAGCTCAGTATCATCTCACTCTTTCTGGTAATTGAATATATCAGATGGGAAGACCTGTCTACCCTGTTGGAGGCCAAAAACGATGTAACGGAGGGGGAGGCCCGAGCCCAGGAGTTGTCCTGGGTGGGAGTGCTGTTCACAGGCTGGTGGGAGTTGCTCCTCCTGGCCCATGTTCACCCATGAATGCCCAAGACCATCTAATGTACCTCTCTTGGTAGGTTGAGCGTTAGCATTCTTTTTAGGAAGTCTGTTATCTCACTGGATAGGTATTTGGGCACGCGTTACTGCCCTCTAAGCACACGCTGCTGGAGCTTCCAGAAATCTTGTCCGCGAAAGGGGAGGGATCTACTTACCATGGTGTACAGGACACCGCCGAGGCTACATGCATCCACCTCTGGGCCTGTGTAAGGCATCCCCAGGAGGAGTTCTGGGGCCATGAACAGGGGACTGCCGCAGAAAGTGTCTATCTTCTTTCCTGGGGGCCACTGGTTGTTAAAGACGAAGTTGGAGATCTTGACGTTGTTGTTGGCATCGAGGAAGAGGTTGCCCAGCTTCAAGTCCCTGAGCACCATGCCCCGCTGGTGGCAGTGCTGCAGAGCCGAGACCAGCTGGCGAAACGGGCCTCGGGCCTCTGCCTCTGTCTTTTGCCTCCAAGTGGGTAAAGAAATCTCCCCCGCTGAGGTACTCCATTACTATAAGCAACACTTCCAGTAGTTTCACAATATTCGGGTGTTTGAACATTCTCATGCTCTTAAACTCTCAAAACAGTTCCTAGAGGCTGGAGTTGCTCCGTTTGTCTTGTTAATGGCCTTGATGGCTTCCACTCCCCTTGTAGTATTCACTGAAAGAGCCTCAGGCCTCAGCGTCTGCGTTTAGCCTCCAAGTGGGTGAAGAAGTCTCCCTGGCTGAGGTACTCCATTAGTATAAGCAGAGTCTCCTCAGTATCAGTCACTTCCAGTAGTTTCACAATATTCGGGTGGTTCAACATGCTCATGCTGTGAACCTCTCAAAACAGCTCCTGGAGGTTGGAGATGCTCTATTTTGTCTTGTTCATGGCCAGGATGGCTACCACTCCCCAGGTGGTATCAGCACAATGGGCCTCGGGCCTCTGCCTCTGCCTTTGGCCTCCAAGTGGGTGAAGAAGTCTCCCCCGCTGAGGTACTCCTTTACTATAAGTAGAGTCTCCTCAATATCAATTGCTGCAGTAGTTTCACAGTATTCGGGTGGTTCCAAATTCTCAGGCTGTTAACCCCTCAAAACAGTTTCTGGCACCTGGAGAGGCTCTCTTTTGTCTTGTCTTTTGTCTCTTTTGTCTTTTGTCGTCTATGTTGCAGGCCCCAGTGGTGTCCTGTGTGCTTAGGGCGTCATTGGTGAGGCTGGTATCCCAGGTGTGGCTGGTGTCACGGGTGCTGCAGGCATCACAGGTGAGGCTGGTACCTCTGGTATCACAGCTGTCGCAGGTGCTGATGGTGTTGCAGGCATCTCTGGTGTCACGGGAACGCTGGTATCACGAGTGTGGCTGCTGTCACGCCTGCCACAGGTGTTGCAGGTGAGGCCTGGTCCTGCACGTGTCGTGGTGGTCACCCGCATCATCGGCAGCTCACGCGCTGCTGGCATCGCGGGTGTCACAGCTGGAGGGGCTGAGCTGGGGGTCACTGTCCTCGCCTCTGGGCAGGGTAGGGGCATGGCAGGCTCTCTTGTCTTCTTCCTTGACTCCTGTTTTCCTGCTGCTGAATAGTCTCCCAAAGCCAGGCGGGAATACATGAACATGTCAGGGCTGGGTGTAGACGTATGTTCTTGACTGCTGAGGTCAGAGGAAATGGCCAGACTCACAATGATGGTGCGGGCCCTCACCTTGGGTTCATTCATGTCACTGCCGCTGCTTATGTCGAAGCCCTGGAGTTGGTCCCTGCACCAGCCAGTATCGTCTCTACTGTCATCCCAGGGTGCTCTTCACAGGCTGGCGGGAGTGGCTCCTCCTGGCCCATGTTCACCCATGGATGCTGCCAAACATCTTCTAAAGTACCTCTGTTGGTAGGTGAGTGTTAGCATTATTTCTAGAAGTCTATTATCTCATTAGATATTTGGGCGCATGGTAGTGCCCCCTAAGCACACGCTGCCGCAGCTCCCAGAAGTCTTGTCCCCCGAAGAGGAGGGACCCAGTTACCATGGTGTATAGGACGCCGCCAAGGTTCCACACATCCAGCTCTGGGCCTGTGTAAGGCCTCCCCAGGAAGAGTTCTGGGGCCATGAACTGGGGCCGCAGATAGTGTCTAGCTTCTTTCCTGGGGGCCACTGGTCGCTAAAGCCGAAGTCGGAGATCTTGACGTTGTTTTTGGCATCGAGGAGGAGGTTGCCCAGCTTCAAGTCCCAGTGCACCTCGCCCCCTTGTGGCAGTGCTGCAGAGCCGAGACCACCTGGCGGAAGAGGCCTCGGACCTCCCCATCCGTCCTGCGGCCTCTGGCCTCCAAGTAGGTGAACACATCTCCCCCGCTGAGGTACTCCTATAGTATAAACAGAGTCTCCAGTATCAATCACTTCCAGGAATTTGACAATATTTGGGTGGTTTAAGATTCTCATGCTGTTAACCTCTGAAAACAGTTCCATTAGGCTGGAGAAGCTCTGATTTGTCTTGTTAATGGCGTTGATAGATACCTCTCCCCTGGTCAGAACATGCTGGGCCAACTTCACCTCGGTGATGTGGCCTTCACCAATTTTCTGAAATATCTCATAATAATCAATATGAGCAATCTTGTTAGCGGAGATGGCCATGAGGTCTTGCATCCGTAACTATACTAAATACCACTAAGCTATACTAATTACCTAACTATGCTAACTATACCACTAAGTATACTCACTACCACTAAGCCCTCACTAAGAATCCTAACTGTTCTAGCAATACTGCATATGCAAACAGTGCTATACAACTATATTAATGCTCACTACTGTGCTAACAGTGCTAACACTAACTATGCTAATAAAGTATTAACTATACAAACTTTTGCTAAGTATACCAATGGTACTAACAGTGCTAACACTAACTATACTATCTATGCTAACAATATTATCTATACCAAATATTCTAACTATATCAATGATACTCTCTCTACTAATACTAGCTACACTAACTAAAAAAAATAAGATAAAATGAGAAAAAGAACTAAGGGGAAAAATGGGAAAAAACAAAAAAAAATGAGGAGAAACTAGAAATGAAAGAAAAAAAATGATCAGACACAAATTTAAAAAATGAGAAAATAACAAAGGAAAAAAAGAAAAAGAAAAAAGAGAGTAAAAGGAAAAAATCAACAAAATCACAAAATCACGGACAAAAGCTCACTAACTGTAGGTCCAGCCATCAGGTCACCAAAATCAGCTTCCTGGGCTCTGTGGACAAAATCTGCACCCAGCTGGGGGTCTTATAAAGGGTGTTTTGTGAGTTTCATCACAGTGATTCCCTGTGCGGTCAGAGCAAGCAACAGACCAATCGTGGCTGGGGATAAACCCAGGGGTTTTCTCCCTTTTCAGGTTGAAGGCCCCTTTACATTTAGGAAAAAGGTCCCAAGGAGATTTTTCTTTTAATATATTAGAGACTGGCATTCCCTTTGATAGAAATTAAAACCTGTAGGAGGCTTCAGCAACTTTTTCATTTCTAGTTTGAATAATTAATAATAATTTAAAGGACCTCATCGGAGAAGGCAATGGCAACCCAGTCCAGTACTCTTGCCTGGAAAATCCCATGGACAGAGGAGCCTGGTAGGCTGTAGTCCATGGGGTCACGAAGAGTCAGACACAACTGAGCGACTTCACTTTCACTTTTCACTTTCATGCATTGGAGAAGGAAATGGCAACCCAGTCCAGTGTTCTTGCCTGGAGAACCCCAGGGATGGCGGAGCCTGGTGGGCTGCAGTCTATGGGGTTGCACAGAGTCAGACGCGACTGAAGCGACTTAGTAGTAGTAGTAGTAGTAGTAGTAGTAGTAGTAGTAGTAGTAAAGGATCTCATAATGTCTACACTTGAAATATTCAGTTCTTTTTCCTTAATCTCTGGTCGCAAAGTGATGATTTAACTGACTTGATGAAACTGTAGGAAAATGTCCTATTGTGTGAGACACTAGTAAAGCACATTATTAATGTTTATGAAGCTGAGAGAAGATTTTCCAGGAGGATCAAGAGCAGATTTCTCATCAGGAGCCTCAGAAGTCAGATGACATGGGTCAGTGTCTTTGAAACGTTGAAGGAAAGAAGCTGTTAACCAAGAATCCTATGTTTAGCAAAAAACTTTCTAAATTCCATATATATGCGTTAGTTTACTGTATTGGTATTTTTCTTTCTGGCTTACTTCACTCTGTATAATAGGTTCCAGTTTCATCCATCTCATTAGAACTGATTCAAATGTATTCTTTTTAATGGCTGAGTAATACTCCATTGTGTATATGTACCACAGCTTGCTTATCCATTCATCTGCTGATGGGCATCTAGGTTGCTTCCATGTCCTGGCTATTATAAACAGTGCTGCGATGAACACTGGGGTACATGTGTCTCTTTCCCTTCTGGTTTCCTCAGTGTGTATGTCCAGCAGTGGGATTGCTGGATCATAAGGCAGTTCTATTTCCAGTTTTTTAAGGAATCTCCACACTGGTCTCCATAGTGGCTGTACTAGTTTGCATTCCCACCAACAGTGTAAGAGGGTTCCCTTTTCTCCACACCCTCTCCAGCATTTATTGCTTGTAGACTTTTGGATGGCAGCCGTTCTGACTGGCGTGAAATGGTACCTGATAGTGGTTTTGATTTGCATTTCTCTGATAATGAGTGATGTTGAGCATCTTTTCATGTGTTTGTTAGCCATCTGTATGTCTTCTTTGGAGAAATGTCTATTTAGTTCTTTGGCCCATTTTTTGATTGGGTCATTTATTTTTCTGGAGTTGAGCTGTAGGAGTTGCTTGTATATTTTTGAGATTAGTTGTTTGTCCGTTGCTTCATTTGCTATTATTTTCTCCCATTCTGAAGGCTACCTTTTCACCTTGCTAATAGTTTCCTTTGTTGTGCAGAAACTTTTAAGTTTATTTAGGTCCCATTTGTTTATTTTTGCTTTTATTTCCAATATTCTGGGAGGTGGGTCATAGAGGATCCTGCTGTGATGTATGTCGGAGAGTGTTTTGCCTATGTTCTCCCCTAGGAGTTTTATAGTTTCTGGTCGTACATTTAGATCTTTAATCCATTTTGAGTTTATTTTTGTGTATGGTGTTAGAAAGTGTTCTAGTTTCATTCTTTTACAAGTGGTTGACCAGTTTTCCCAGCACCACTTGTTAACGAGATTGTCTTTAATCCATTGTATATTCTGGCCTCCTTTGTCAAAGATAAGGTGTCCATATGTGCGTGGATTTATCTCTGGGCTTTCTATTTTGTTCCATTGATCAATATTTCTGTCTTTATGCCAGTACCATACTGTCTTAATAACTGTGGCTCTGTAATAGAGCCTGAAGTCAGGCAGGTTGATTCCTCCAGTTCCATTCTTCTTTCTCAAGATCGCTTTGGCTATTCGAGGTTTTTTGTATTTCCATACAAATTGTGAAATTATTTGTTCTATCTCTGTGAAGAATACCGTTGGTAGCTTGATAGGGATTGCATTGAATCTATAGATTGCTTTGGGTAGTATACTCATTTTCACTATATTGATTCTTCCAATCCATGAACATGGTATATTTCTCCATCTATTAGTGTCCTCTTTGATTTCTTTCACCAGTGTTTTATAGTTTTCTATATATAGGTCTTTAGTTTCTTTAGGTAGATATATTCCTAAGTATTTTATTCTTTCCATTGCAATGGTGAATGGAATTCTTTCCTTAATTTATCTTTCAGTTTTCTCATTATTAGTGTATAGGAATGCAAGGGATTTCTGTGTGTTGATTTTATATCCTGCAACTTTACTATAATCATTGATTAGTTCTAGTAATTTTCTGGTGGAGTCTTTAGGGTTTTCTATGTAGAGTATCATGTCGTCTGCAAACAGTGAGTTTTACTACTTCTTTTCCAATTTGGATTCCTTTTATTTCTTTTTCTGCTCTGATTGCTGTGGCCAAAACTTCCAAAACTATGTTGAATAGTAATGGTGAAAGTGGGCACCCTTGTCTTGTTCCTGACTTTAGAGGAAATGCTTTCAATTTTTCACCATTGAGGATAATGTTTGCAGTGGGTTTGTCATATATAGCTTTATTATGTTGAGGTATGTTCCTTCTATTCCTGCTTTCTGGAGAGTTCTTATCATAAATGGATGTTGAATTTTGTCAAAGGCTTTCTCTGCATCTATTGAGATAATCCTATGGTTTTTGTTTTTCAATTTGTTAATGTGTATAACATTGATTGATTTGTGGATATTGAAGAATCCTTGCATCCCTGGGATAAAGCCCACTTGGTCATGGTATATGGTCTTTTTAATGTGTTGTTGGATTCTGATTGCTAGAATTTTGTTAAGGATTTTTGCATCTATGTTCATCAGTGATATTGGCCTGTAGTTTTCTTTTTTTGTGGCATCTTTGTCAGGTTTTGGTATTAGGGTGATGGTGGCCTCATAGAATGAGTTTGGAAGTTTACCTTCCTCTGCAATTTTCTGGAAGAGTTTGAGTAGGATAGGTGTTAGCTCTTCTCTCAATTTTTGGTAGAATTGCGCTGTGAAGCCATCTGGACCTGGGCTTTTGTTTGCTGGAAGATTTTTGATTACAGTTTCAATTTCCGTGCTTGTGATGGGTCTGTTAAGATTTTCTATTTCTTCCTGGTCCAGTTTTGGAAAGTTGTACTTTTCTAAGAATTTGTCCATTTCTTCCATGTTGTCCATTTTATTGGCATATAATTGTTGATAGTAGTCTCTTATGATCCTTTGTATTTCTGTGTTGTCTGTTGTGATCTCTCCATTTTCATTTCTAATTTTATTGATTTGATTTTTGTCCCTTTGTTTCTTGATGAGTCTGGCTAATGGTTTGTCAATTTTATTTATCCTTTCAAAGAACCAGCTCTTGGCTTTGTTGATTTTTGCTATGGTCTCTTTTGTTTCTTTTGCATTTATTTCTGCCCTAATTTTTAAGATTTCTTTCCTTCTACTAACCCTGGGGTTCTTCATTTCGTCCTTTTCTAGCTGCTTTAGGTGTAGAGTTAGGTTATTTATTTGACTTTTTTCTTGTTTCTTGAGGTATGCCTGTATGGCTATGAACTTTCCCCTTAGGACTGCTTTTAAAGTGTCCCACAGGTTTTGAGTTGTTGTGTTTTCATTTTCATTAGTTTCTATGCAAATTTTGATTTCTTTTTTGATTTCTTCTGTGATTTGTTGGTTATTCAGCAGGGTGTTGTTCATCCTCCATATGTTGGAATTTTTAATAGTTTTTCTCCTGTAATTGAGATCTAATCTTACTGCATTGTGGTCAGAAAAGATGCTTGGAATGATTTCTATTTTTTTGAATTTACCAAGGCTAGATTTATGGCCCAGGATGTGATCTATCCTGGGAAGGTTCCATGTGCGCTTGAGAAGAAGGTGAAATTCATTGTTTTGGGATGAAATGTCCTATAGATATCAATTAGGTCTAACTGGTCTATTGTATCATTTAAAGTTTGTGTTTCCTTGTTAATTTTCTGTTTAGTTGATCTATCCATAGGTGTGAGTCGGGTATTAAAGTCTCCCACTGTTATTGTGTTATTGTTAATTTCTCCTTTCATACTTTTAGTCTGTGGGTTACAACCCATTACTATACTTGTATTTATGTTGTTGCTCAAACTGTCCCAGATTTAGTCAGTGGGAGCTTATTCAATTTAGTCCATGTGTCTTTCTCAACGTGTTCACGTCATTTGTTGAACATTTCCTTCCTAATTTTTGGTTCCATAAATATTCCAGGCTCATCTTACACATATAATTTTTAATGCTTCTGTCCTCCAATTTCCTATATCTTTAAGGATCTCTCTTTCCTTTTATCCAATAATGATATTTATAAACCAAAAGATGGGCACTACTTATAGTTATTGCTACTGATATGTTACTGCTTCTAGGATTTCTCAGCAAAGATAGCTATGAAATGATTTATTTACTAATGAAAAATATACATACATATTCATTTCTGTATCTATTTACACACACACATATTACAACTATGAGTTCATACTAATAGTCCTAATCCCAGTCCCACATCAGTGGATTTATTGTCACTTTCTTTCCTTATTTATAGCTCCTTTCTCTGACTGGGAGAAACTTGGCCCACATTTTTCACCACAGATTTACTTACTATAATCCAAGTATACACGTAAACTAGTTTCCGAATTTCTAACTCACAGTCTTGCACCAAAAACAAATTTGCTAATCTTAAAGAAAAAAATACTCCATGATGTGTGTTACAGATGGTAAGGCAGACTTTGTTCAGGACCATCATGGTAGGTGGAGGGACCACTGTAGTGGGATTTTACAGTGGAGTCATGAGATTGGGCTCAGCTCTGTATACAACCTGGACCAATGGGGATTTATAGCCAGAGACTAAGGCAGTGGGTGAGAAAACATTACGGGGAGAAAAAGGGGATCTGGCTAAAATGACCTAACAGGATTCTTGCTATAACATACTCTACAGAAAACAGTTTAGACAGCTCTTTTTCACTTAAAAATCAGATCATTAAAGTCATTCCATACCAATTTGGGGAAGTTGTCCCCCCCACCCCCACACACCTCTTTTTTAACGGCTATCTACCATTCAGTGTATGGATGGAGTATAGTTTATTCAGTAACTCTTCAATTTATGGACATTTAGGTTGTTTCCAGTATTTTGCATATGCAAGCAATGCTGAAGAAATGTTCACATTTACTTTCATATTTTTGAAGGTGTAGCTGCTGGATTAGAAGTGAAATTGCTGAGTCAAAAGGTCGGTGTGTATGAAATTTTGCTAACTATCTCCAAATTCCCTTCCACATGGAGCACACCAATTTTCATTTCCACCAGCAATGTATGAAAGAAACTATCTCCTTTGGGGATTTATTTAATGGTCAGAGACTGGGCCACATAAACTTCTGGGATGCAGAGATTTTAAAATTCAATTTAATATTTGTTGAAATACTTTCTTGCTATGCTCCTCTGTATGTGTAAGCCAGCAGTGTATTAACTGTGACTTTGGGCAAGGTACTTAAACAATAAATCTAGGCTTTATTGTTTATAAATATGTACAATAATAAAACTTGCTTTTAAAAGCTTTTTTTTTCATCTTTTTTTTTTTCATGGCAAAGTTAATTTGTTGCTTTGAATATAGTACCTTTTTTTTTTTTACTTTTTTTTAAATTTTATTTTATTTCTAAACTTTACAAATTGTATTAGTTTTGCCAAATATCAAAATGAATCCGCCACAGATATACATGTGTTCGCCATCCTGAACCCTCCTCTCTCCTCCTTACCCATACCATCCCTCTGGGTCGTCCAGTGCACTAGCCTTTTTTAAGATAGTAAATGAGATTATGTATGTAGGGAGTGTATTACGGTGCCTGTCAATAAATGAGAATTTGGGATGAGTGAAGTGCTTCATAAATACATAGGGAAATAAAGTATTTAATTTTCTCCTGGCATCTTTGCACAGCACAAATGCCTCAATAAGGTGGCTCTCTTTCACAGTAGTTCATCTGTGTCTGTGCTGGGAGGTATTAGGACCCGTCCTTTGCTTTAATTGTTGGGCCCTCAACAGTAGCACAGTGTCATGTTCAAATATTTACTCAAGAATGTGGTACATCTTGATTTGGTTACATGTCCAAAATATCTACCAAACCCACCATCTCTTCTCTATCCCTAAAGACACTGCCCTAATCCAGGGGTCCATCTGTGACCTGGTCTCATGTCTTCTAACAGCTCTCCCTGACTCTGGAGTCGCTCCTCCACCTCCTTCTCTACACGGTTCTGGAGGATTCCACTTAATCTCTTGTGTAATTTCCGTGGTTAAAAGCCTTTCTTTGACTCCACATGATTTAGGGGTTTTAAATCCCATAGGTATATTTGCCTTTTCCTTGATAATCTTTGAGCTTTCCCACCAGTAAGCTTTTGGGCATGTTATTCCATTGGCCTGGAATTCCCTGCCTGATCTTTCAGCCTGGTGAAATCCTTGTGAAATTTTAGTTTTGAGCTGTCCGTGACTGCTTGCTACTGCCAATGGCACTTTGAATGAAATCTCCACCCTAGCTCTTAACAGCTGTTCTGGCCCCCTGCTTAGACCTTAAGTACAAAATCTAGGTTCTGCTTATCCTTGTTACATGTACTAGGTTATATTGCCTTAGTCTTACTTGTTCTCTAACAGTCTCCTCAGTCAGACTTCCAGCTGCTTGAGAGCAACAGTGATGGTTTAATCACCTTACCATCTGTAAGACCTCACACAGAACCTGGTCCAGAGTGAGGGGTCAATAATGCATGTTGCTGAGTGTGTTTGCTGTGGGCCGTGGAGTCAGGGAAGAGAGACTCCCGTTTTCAAAAGCAGAAGTCTGTTCTCCACACTGATGGGACAGGCATGACGTGCTCCCTCCTGTTTTCTTTCTTTCCTCCTATGGGAGGCCAAGGGTCCCAAGACCAGGCTGCTTGTACTGAAAACTGCTCTGCCCTTTTATGCACTGCCTTAGAGAGAGCTTATCCCTGCCTCTTTAACATGAAGTGTTGAAGTTATTTTAATCTTGTTAATCGTAATTTATTTTGGGTAGTCAGCCAAACACTGATACATGTGTCTTAAACCAGTGGTTCTCATTTTTTTTTCTCCTAATGCCTTGTCCTAGAGTACACTTGAGAATTTGTCAGACTAGCATGTGGAGGAATGCAAAAGGGTTCAGAAGTCTCTAGAGGTCAGCAACAGAGCCCCTCTCTTCCGCTTAGCCAAATGAACTCACTCTGTAGGAGTAAAATACTCAGAACTGCATTAGTGAGAGCCTAACCCTCACCATACACAGGAATATGGTTTTATTTTAAAGACCATTTTAGGCATCACAGTGCATGTATTAGGAATTGCAAAGATAAGTGCTTTGGAAAATATGTTATCTGAGGAGGGTGATATTTAATGTTCTTTAGCAAAGGTAAGACTTGTGGCAACATGGTTTCTATCTTCTAGTATTTGTCTTAGGAAATTGGTATCAAACATGCCCTGTGTGTTTTTAGGAGATGAAATTTGGTCCTATGGATGAGTGAAAAAAGCACGAAGATTTTGGCTGCAACCAAGAGGTGGTGTGTGTACCCCGTGCTAGGCCACAGTGGGTGTGTGTGCTGTCACTTCAGTTGTGTCTGAGTCTGTGCAATCCTGTAGACTGCAGCCTTCCTAGCTCCTCTGTCCATGGGATTCTCCAGGCAAGAACGCTAGAGGGGGTTGCCATGCCCTACTCGAGGGTCTCTTCCTGACTGAAAGATCAAATCCGTGTCTTCTATGTCTCGTGTGTTGGCAGGCGGGTTCTTTACTACCAGCGCCACTTAGGTAGCCCAGGCTACAGTAGGTAGGAGATATAATTTTGTTATCACTACATCTCTGTCCGTTGAAAGTTAATATTCACAGAGAAAGGCACCAAGACCCAGAAAGTATCCTGCCTGAGGTTGCTCTGCTCACTGGGCAGGAGGGACGGGTGCCCAGGCCTGAGGTCTTTCCCCTGCACCTCTCTGTCTGCTGTGGAGCTGAGCTCTTCACTAACCCCTTGGGTCATTTCTGTGTCTCCCATTACTGTCTGGCACAGGGTCCAAGGCTGCACCAAGTGACCTTTAAGACCCCTTCCAAACATCAGACCTACTTTTAATTCAAACCAAGGAGAAAATGAACTGGTCTTAGTTAGCTTCACTCTGCTTTTAGTCTCTTCCCTGCCCTGAACCAATCGACTCATCTATTCTTCCTAGAGTTGCCAAAGAACCGTCTGGAAAGCACATTTCTCAGTTTGTATCCCTTACTGCTCCAAAATCTTGAGCAGTTCTCATCTGCGTAGGGGATAAATAAAATAATATGGAATAAATTAAAAAAAAAACAAAATAGGTACATTTCTCTTTTCTAAGCCCGTTTGCTTTTATCTTCAGTCCCATTAGGCCCCTTTGCAGAGCCTGCCCTCCTGGGAAAGCATTTTTCTTAAATTCCAATGCTCTCTACTTTCTGGAACCTGGCTCTTGTCTCCTGCTGAAATGTGTTCCTCCCTGAAAACTCTCCTTGAATGCTATTCATCCTTGAAGGGTGTCTAACTCCAGCGCATGTGCCCAACCACTAGTGATGCCCAACTGCCCGCCCGTGATCCTTAAGGGTGTCTAAGGTCAGCGCATTGGCCAAACTGCAAGTGACGTTTGAGGCTGTGTGTAACGTCAGCGCATGCGCCCAACCCCCCCTCCCGCCTCCCCACCCCCCCTCCCCACCCCCGCCGTCATTCCCAAGGGCCAAGACTCCTGAAGGGTGTCTAACGGCAGCGCATGCGCCCAACCCCCCGTGAGTCCCAAAGGCAAAGACAGGGTGTCTAACGTCAGCGCATGCGCCCAACAGCCAGTGATGCCCAACGGCCAGGAATCCTGAAGGCTGTCTAACGTCAGCGCATGCGCCCAACTGCAAGTGCTGTCTGAGGAGGTATCTAACGTCAGCGCATGTGTCCCGCAGCAAGTGATGTTTGAAGGGTGTCTAACGTTACTCATTGGAAAAGACTGATGCTGGGAGGGATTGGGGGCAGTAGGAGAAGGGGACGACAGAGGATGAGATGGCTGGAATGCGGACGACAGAGGGTGAGGTGGCTGGATGGCATCACCAACTCGGTGGATGTGAGTTTGAGTGAACTCCGGGTGTTGGTGATGGACAGGGAGGCCTGGCGTGCTGCAATTCATGGGGTCGCAAAGAGTCGACACGACTGAGCGACTGATCTGAACTGAACTGAACTAACGTTAGTTAGCACATGCACCCAGGCACAAGTGGAATCTGATGTTTGAAAGTGTGGAAGAATTATCTGTCTCAGGCATGCATGCACCCCGTTGTTCGTGGTTTTGGATTGTATGTGCTCTCATCTTGTCTCTTCACTAAACTGTGAGTTTCCTGAGAGCAGGGTATAGATCAGAGTCTTCCTGTCGGTCCGTCCCTCCCTCCTTGTGAATGTCTAAAGTGAAAATGAAGTCACTGAGTCGTGTCTGACTCTTTGTGACTGCATGGTCTGTAGCCTGCCAAACCCCTCCACCCATGGGGTTTTCCAGGCAAGAATACTGGAGTGGGTCACCATTTCCTTCTCCAGGGCAGCTTCCCGACCCAGGGACTGAACCCTGGTCTCCTGCACCACAGGCAGACTCTTTACTGAGCCACCAGGGAATGTCTAGTGCAGTAACAAATCCACACTAGATAATCAGTGTTAACAGATCTATGGAGCCGGTAACAGACAAAAGTCATCAGGTTAGCTCCCAGAGCAAACTGTTCAATATCATGTTCTAGTGCCTGAAGAATTTAGCGTTACTGACTGGAGAGGGAGAGGACGGGGAGGAATATATTTTAGCTATTAATTCTTGGCTTGGTATTTTTAGTCTTTTGAAGGATGAAAAGGAAGAAAAAAAGTAAAAGCTCTGTTGACAGTTAAAAGCAGACATCTGTTCTCTTTACCAAGTAAGTGCTCAGTCTTTTCAGGAGAAACTTAATTCATCTTTACATTTTAAAAAATATCCCTATAATTGTTTTTCCTTTTTTATTCTTCTTTTTTTTATTTGTTTGGTTCTTTTATTTATTTACTTGTTTTTTACTTTACAATATTGTATTAGTTTTGCCATACATCAACATGCATCTGCCACGGGTGTACATGTGTTCCCCATCCTAAACCCCCCTCCCACCTCCCTCCCCAATCCATCCCTCTGGGTCATCCCAGTGCACCAGCCCCAAGCCTCCTGCATCCTGCATCTAACCTGGACTGGCAATTCGTTTCTTATATGATATTACACATGTTTCAATGCCATTCTCCCAAATCATCCCCCATCCCTCTCCCACAGAGTCCAAAACACTGTTCTATACATCCTTTATAAATTTTCCATTTTCATAAGAAAATTCAGTTTCAGAGAGGCTCTTGAGTTTGCCCGAGTAAGTGGCAGAGGTGTCTAGACCCTAAGGTTTAGCTTCTGCTTGTCTTCCACTCTGCCTCCTCCTGGAGCCTGAGAGCACTTGTGAAAACAAGGCAGCCAGGGGGATGGTCAGCGGCTTCAGGAGATGCTTGAGCTCAGGTCGTGTTGCTTAAGAGTTTGAAAAATACAAAAGTTAATAGTGCAACTACTGTTGAAAGTTAGCAGATTTAACTCTTTTCCATTTGTTCCTCTTTTAAGAGAATGAGAGAGAAAGAGCTCAGGAGTCACCTTCTTGTCTTTAATTTTTCACCCTTTAACCAACCATTGGGCTTCCCAGGTGACCCAGGAGCCTGGTGAGCTATGGTCCATGGGGTCAAAAGAGTCAGACACAGCTGAAGCAACTTAGCACAGCACACAACCAGCTATTAACCCATCTTTAGAAAAATGAGTGATAAAAAACCAATGTCTCCACAGTGTAGTAAAATAAGCTATGTAGGTTTTTTTTTTTTTTTTTTTTAATGAAAATAGCAGGGAATCATGCTATAATCTAAGATTGTCTTTTTAGCATGAGTTTGTTTGGCCTGAGCAACCACACCAGTGCTCTGAAGAGACTTGTCCTGATTTCTGGAGTATTAATCAGTGAGGACATGAGCCTGATCTGGGAGTCAGGCCCCGGGTCTGACTCTACCACTGTTTTGGTGGGCAAGATTGAGTCAGAAATATCATCTCTTCAGTTCTCAGTTTTTTCATTAATCAAAGGGATGCAGTGAATCAGAACAGAGATTGTCAGCCTCAGCAGGGTTGATACCTTGAGAAATTCTTTGTTATGGAGGCTGTCCTGTGTATCCTAGGCTTTCCCAGTATCCCTGACCTGTACCGGGCAGACCGCAGTGCCTCTCTTCTCCACCCCCTCCTCACGAGGTGTGATGACAAAACCTTCTCCAGACACTGTCCAGTGTCCCTTGGGGGACAAAAACATCTTCGTCTGCACCACGGGCTAGAAGCAGACTTTACGTCCTCTGGGTATTTATTGAGAATACCTGACAGGAGAGGCTCTGAGCTGTGTGCTGGGGCTATGACAATGAAGAGAGTAAATGTGCTTCTGTCTTCATGGAGCTTCAGTCTGGTGGGGAAGGGAAGTCTCCAGGCTGTGAGGAGACACTGGAACGGGTGTTATGCTCAGGTCCTGGCAGGAGTCAGGGGTCCTCTGGACCTATTACTCTGAGGACATGTAAACCTTGGAAGAACCCAATCACTTCTCAGTACAATGTGTTATCTTGACCTCTTGGCCCCTCAGATAAGTGGGGAAAATGAGCACTTCCACTTGGGGATAGCTTCTGCAGCACAGGCTCATAAGGAGGTGGAGAAATGAAGAGTTGAGTATAAAATGGGCCCCAGAGCAGAATAAAATAATTCTTCGTGCTTACAGACCATATACCTCTGGGGTAACGATTCGGGCCCGTTTATTTTCCTGTTGGTTACCATATGCATGGATAGAATGCCGCAGGGTGAGCCAGACATGGTGCCTGGAGTTACCTTTCTTAGCACTTGATTTTCTTTTGCAGTTCCACTTTCTATTTGAATAAAATCAGAATAAGCACAGCACATGCAGTGCTATTAGCACTCAATATTTCACATTTCTCTGAGGTGTTTCTGTTTTCATGGGATTATGAGGACATTCTAAACCCAGTTTGAGAGGGGTCCAAAAAGGAAGAAAGTGGTTCCTGCTTTAAAGGAATGCACTGATCAGGTGTAAAGTTGTAGGCACTATAGCTGAGAGGGTCCAGGTCACAGGGGTGGACTGTTTGGGTCCATAGTGCTCTCCCAGCTACTTTTTAGCTGTGCAACTTCAAGAAAGTCACTTGATCTCCCTGTACTTTTTTTTCCCACTGGTAAAATCATAATCCTGATAGTATTTACCTCATCAGCTTCTTGTGAGGATTAAAGGAGTTTGAACAGAAACTGGCACATGGAAATCACTTATTAAGTTTTGAAATAGTATCTGGGAATCACTGGGTCACTTGGATAAGGTCCTAACTTATCCAAGTCACGAGCATAATTGTGCCAAGCACTATGTTTAATGGACCTGGTGTTCTTGCCTGGGAAATCCCATGGACAGAGGAGCCTGGTGGACTACATAGTCCATGTGGTCAGAAAAGAGTCAGACACAGCAACTAAACAACAGCAGGATTTCACCTGCAAATCTTTTTATTTATACAAGTGATGATCACATGCTACTTGCTCACCCTTGCGAGTAGATCTCCTCCCCTGCTCTTCAAAATCTCAACTTTATAGAGAAGTTTTAACAATTCAAAGGGTCTCAACATCACCCCAATCTCTCAAAACTACCTCCTTGAAAATGGCTCCCTTCCACAGGGAAGGACCTGTGGGCATACATTTTAAAGCTAGAGGAGGGTGAGGAGCCTCATTGTCTGGACCAGCTCCAGGGTCAACCTGTGGTCACACCCTCTGGATGTTCAGGAGATATTGATGGTCTGTGTGGAAACTATAGCATTTCCTCTGGGGTTTCGCTGTGTCCTTTGACCAGGCCGTGGGCTGTTGCCTCGGTGACTTGGATTGAGACAACAGCCCCTGTCACAAATCGCTCTTTACTGTCTGATTTTCCACTAGGACCCTCAGAGACCTGTCAGAGTGGACAAAGGCCTCTGGAGCCCTTCCCAAGAACCTTCTTGCTTGGAAGATTAGCAGTTTCTTCTCAAGCATCGCTCTCAACTTGCTAAACACCTTGAAATAGTTCCAGCAAGACGTGTCTCCCTCAGATCCCAGGGCAGGTAAGTGCTTGTGCGCGTCCAGCGCTTCTGCTCGTAGCCATGTGGTCCTGACCATCTGGCACTTACTGTGTATATTACTTACATACGTGTGCATATGTAAGTGTGTATGTGTGCTGTGCTTAGTTGCTCAGTCATGTCTGACTCTCTGTGACCCCTTGTACTATAGCCTGCCAGGCTCATCTGTCCATGGGGATTCTTCAGGCCAGAATACTGGATTGGGTTGCCATGCCTTCCTCCAGGGTGATCTCCCCTACCCAGGGATTGAACTCAGGTCTCCCACATTGCAGGTGGATTCTTCACCATCTGAGCTCCAGGGAGTGAGTATATGTGTATGTGTGTATCTATGTTTATATGTCTGTGGTTAAAAAAGTGTTGTTTCTAGAATTTACCATGACTACTGCTGTGTGTGTATCCCCAGAAGTCATAGGTTGAAATCTTAACTGCATATTAAATATATTTATAAAATGCATGTATTATAGCGAAGGGCAGGGAATCTGGTGTGCTACAGTCCATGGGGTCACAATGAGTCCAACAGAACTTAGTGACTGGCCAACAACAATGCATATGTATGTGTGAGTGTGTGTGTCTTTGCATGTATATGTTTATATATCTGTGGTTAAAACCCACTCTAGCATTCTTGCCTGGAGAAGTCCATGGACAGAGGACCCTGGCAGGCTATAGTCCATGGGGTCTCAGAGAGTGGGACACGACTGAGAGACTAACATTTTACTTTTCATTGTTTAATTTTAGATGAAAATGGAGAGTTTCTATCTTTGGCATATGACTAATGACTATCTTTATGCTTCTAAGGAATGATTAATTTTTCAGTTCACAGAAAAATAAGCGTGGGGGAGAGGAAGATTCATGGAGGAGAGATATAAGAATGAAACGAGAGATGGAGTTTAAAAGTGTGCCTGTGTGTTAATATATTTGAGTTTGATAATAAGGATAGTGAAGAATAGAAAGAGAAAAGCTGTGAGTGCTTGAGTGCCCTTAATGGGAAGAATAGAGGTCTGAGGCAAAAATAGGACTCATGCTACTCTCTGATGACCATGCAGTGGCACTGTTGACATGAGCCAGCTTCGTGCTGTCACTTCCGAATTATGGTGTGTGCATTCTAGGGAAGTGCAAGACTGTCCCTTAAGATGCCTGAAGAAAATATTTTGTTGTTGTTGTTTAGTCGCTAAGTTGTGTCTGACTCTTTGGCAACCCCATGGAATGTAGCCTGCCGAGCTCCTCCGTCCATGGGATTTCCCAGTGCTATTTCCTTCTCCTGGGGATCTTGCCTGCCCAGGGGTCGAACTAGCATCTCTTGCATCAGCAGGTGGATACTGTACACTGAGTCACCAGATATTAGAACTCCAAACTCTATTAAGATTTTATCTTGAGAAAAGAGAAATACACTAAACTTTGCTAGTAGTGAATATGTGATTGATACTGCTTCCATCACTCATCACTCAAGTAGAGCATTCTGCATCACATGGTCTGCAAGAGGAATGGGAGCTCTGTAACTTAGAGTTGGTGGCACCTCCCTCATTCTGAACTTCCAGTGACGTATTGTAGTTTGCATGTTCTTGGTGAAATGGATTTATACACTATTACTGAGTATGATAAATTAACACTCTTAAAATGTATAAGTGACTTAAAATATTTTCTGGAAAGAAACTGCTGGTCAAGACGGTCCTAATAATTCAAGTCAATAATAAGAACAACGGAAAAATGGAAAAATAGCATGCTCCATCCTGGTTTGAACTTTTTCTCAGATATATCATGAGCTAAAAACAATGGCTATTGGTGATATGTTATCTAGCAGCATTTTTTTTGAGAAAATATACATACTTAATCAATCTTTTTGAAATGAAAGTGATATTTTTGGTAATAAATGAGGAAATAATGGCCTTTGAAGAAAACTCATGGTTTGGAGAAAGAATTTTGAAAGTGCATGTTTAAAGATATTTTCATCACTATGTGATTTTTGTTCCTGAGATTAAGACTGATGTATTTTACCTGTACAACTCTTATATGTCAATATTAAAAATACTTTGAAAGTGAATTTTCTAATTTGTTAAAAAACGGTCCAAATGAAGCCTTTAGGTAGGTTTTAAGATCATCTGTAAAAATATAACTATTACATACCTTCCTTTAATTTGTTAAGGAAAGAGATTAACGTTATAGAAGATGGAAATTTATTGATCAAACATAAGACTTGTATATGAATATGCTTTTCCATAAGCACCTGTATTACTTTGTGAAGTATATTTTTCAACTAGGCAACCACTACAATGAAAAACCAAAGTAAGTTTAGAACCAGGCCATCAAATCACTGTGTCACAAAATGTCATATCCAGGCTTTAAAAAGCAGTGGCACATGTTCAGTCATACTTCGTTGCTAAAATCAGGGTTCCCTGGCAGCTCAGCTGGTAAAGAATCTGCCTGCAATGCAGGAGACCCCAGTTCAGTTCCTTGGTCAGGAACATCCCCTGGAGAAGGGATAGGCTACCCACTCCAGTAGCTTCCCTGGTGGCACAGACTGTAGAGAATCTGCCTGCAGTGTGGGAGACCTGGGTTCGATTCCTGGGTTGGGAAGATCCCCCGGAGAAAGGCATGGCA
Source organism: Bos taurus (assembly GCF_002263795.3). Classification (NCBI taxonomy): domain Eukaryota; kingdom Metazoa; phylum Chordata; class Mammalia; order Artiodactyla; family Bovidae; genus Bos; species Bos taurus. The sequence goes on from NW_020190208.1 coordinate 40,398, forward strand.
GCCCACTGCAGTATTACTTAGAACCAGGCTATCAAATAGCTATATGACAAAATGTTATATCCAGACATAAAAAGCAGTGGTACTTGTTCAATCATACTTCCTTGCTAAAATTAGTGATATTAGTAATACTTTAGGGTAAGGCAGAAAAGTGTATATAATTAATCAGTACACTAAAATAAAATTTAACTCATTTCTTATTTACAGTTTATTTTTGTATATTTTCTTATGCACAATCATATTATTTTATGCATTTTATTGTTTATGCATTTTGTTTATGTACCAGGTACTGTTACAAATGCCCTACTTCTATTAGTTACTTTAACTCTCACAACACCTCATATAAATACTATTGTCCCTATTTAAAAATGAGGAAGCTGAAGCACAGATAGGATAAGAAGCTGCCAGGAGCAATTAGCTAATATGTGGCAGACTGAAGATATATTAGTATAATAATGCACGTATGTAACTTATACATAAACTATTACAGTTTAAAATCAACAAACAGACCGATAGACATACAGGATTGCAATTTAGAGACTATTTGTCTAATGCTAATAGGCATAGTGATGACTGAACGGTGTGCTCACAGGCAATTCAATCCAACATTCAGTATAGTATATTAGCATGTATAAAACACATGGGTGGTCTTATTTAATTCCCATAATAAGCTTCCAGAGGTAGTTGTGTTGAACTCAAGAGCACAAGCATATAAAATAATGTTTAATGGAGTCTGATGGACCTGGGTATGAAGTTGAGCATTGCCACTTCACCATATCTGTGACTGAAGGTCTTTCCTATCTTCTGTGGATTTCATTTTGTTAATTTCCAAAGTAGGCAAGCCAATATATATCCTTGTGGGTTACTGTAGGACTAAATGACACATTATAATTTAACATAGGGTCGTGGTCAAGAATGTAGATTGAGGAACTAGACTGCCAGGTTTGAATTCTAGCTCTGCCCATTATTACTGGCAACTTTTTCTGGTAAGTGGTATGTTTTCTCTCGACCTTAATTTCCTCACCTTGAAAAGTGGGCTAATAATCCTGCCTACCTTACAGAAATATATGTGGACTCATTCATGCCATGTGTTTAGGATCTAGCACATAAGAAAAACTCAACAAATGATGGCTATTATTAGTAAACAGAAAGTGCTTAAAACAGTGGGCATTCAATAAATAACAACTGTTTGTTGTGGTTATATGCACTGAGCACATTCAGTTAGGTTCAGTCCAGTCACTCAGTCGTGTCCGACACTTTGTGACCGCATGAACTGCGGCACGCCAGGCCTCCCTGTCCATCACCAACTCCCAGAGCCTCCCCAAACTCATGAGTCGGTGATGCCATCCAACTGTCTCACCTCTGTCATCCCCTTCTCCCCATGCCCTCAATCTTTCCCAGCATCAGGGTCTTTTCAAATGAGTCAGCTCTTTGCATCAGGAGGCCAAAGTATTGGAGTTTCAGCTTCAGCATCAGTCCTTCCAATGAACACCCAGGACTGATCTCCTTTAGGATGGACTGGTTAGATCTTCTTCAGTCCAAGGGTCTCTAAAGAGTCTTCTCCAACAGCACAGTTCAAATGCATCAATTCTTCAGCGCTCAGCTTTCTTTAAGTCCAACTCTCACATCCATACATGACCACTGGAAAAGCCATAGGCTTGACTAGACAGACCTTTGTTGGCAAAGTGATGTCTCTGCTTTTTAATATGCTGTCTAAGTTGGTCATAACTTTCCAAGGAGTAAGCGTCTTTTAATTTCATGGCCGCAATCACCATCTGCAGTGATTTTGGAGCCCCCCAAAATAAAGTCAGCCACTGTTTCCATGGTTTCCCCATCTTTTTGCCATGAAGTGATGGGACTGAATGCCATGATCTTAGTTTTCTAAATGTTAAACTTTTATTTTTATTTTTTTTAATTTTATTTTATTTTTAAACTTTACAATATTGTACTGCTTCTGCCATATATCGAAATGAATCCGCCACAGGCATACACGTGTTCCCCATCCTGAACCCTCCTCCCTCCTCCCTCCCCAAACCATCCCTCTGGGTCGTCCCAGTGCACCAGCCCCAAGCATCCAGTATCGTGCATCGAACCTGGACTGCCGACTTGTTTCATATATGATATTATACGTATTTCAATGCCATTCTCCCAAATCATCTCACCCTCTCCCTCTCCCACAGAGTCCAAAAGACTGTTCTATATGTCAGTATCTCTTTTGCTGTCTCGTACACAGGGTTATTGTTACCATCTTTCTAAATTCCATATATGCGTTAGTATACTGTATTGGTGTTTTTCTTTCTCGCTGGCTTCACTCTGTATAAAAGGCTCCAGTTTCATCCACTTCATTAGAACTGATTCAAATGTATTCTTTTTAATGGCTGAGTAATACTCCATTGTGTATATGTACCACTGCTTTCTTATCCATTCATCTGCTGATGGACATCTAGGTTGCTTCCGTGTCCTGGCTATTATAAACAGTGCTGCGATGAACATTGGGGTACACGTGTCTCTTTCCCTTCTGGTTTCCTCAGTGTGTATGCCCAGCAGTGGGATTGCTGGATCATAAGGCAGTTCTATTTCCAGTTTTTTAAGGAATCTCCACACTGGTCTCCATAGTGGCTGTACTAGTTTGCATTCCCACCAACAGTGTAAGAGGGTTCCCTTTTCTCCACACCCTCTCCAGCATTTATTGCTTGTAGACTTTTGGATGGCAGCCGTTCTGACTGGCGTGAAATGGTACCTGATAGTGGTTTTGATTTGCATTTCTCTGATAATGAGTGATGTTGAGCATCTTTTCATGTGTTTGTTAGCCATCTGTATGTCTTCTTTGGAGAAATGTCTATTTAGTTCTTTGGCCCATTTTTTGATTGGGTCATTTATTTTTCTGGAGTTGAGCTGTAGGAGTTGCTTGTATATTTTTGAGATTAGTTGTTTGTCCGTTGCTTCATTTGCTATTATTTTCTCCCATTCTGAAGGCTGTCTTTTCACTTTGCTTATAGTTTCCTTTGTTGTGCAGAAGCTTTTAAGGTTAATTAGGTCCCATTTGTTTATTTTTGCTTTTATTTCCAATATTCTGGGAGGTGGGTCATAGAGGATCCTGCTGTGATGTATGTCGGAGAGTGTTTTGCCTATGTTCTCCTCTAGGAGTTTTATAGTTTCTGGTCGTACGTTTAGATCTTTAATCCATTTTGAGTTTATTTTTGTGTATGGTGTTAGAAAGTGTTCTAGTTTCATTCTTTTACAAGTGGTTGACCAGTTTTCCCAGCACCACTTGTTAACGAGATTGTCTTTAATCCATTGTATATTCTGGCCTCCTTTGTCAAAGATAAGGTGTGCATATGTGTGTGGATTTATCTCTGGGCTTTCTATTTTGTTCCATTGATCTATATTTCTGTCTTTGTGCCAGTACCATACTGTCTTGATGACTGGCTTTGTAGTAGAGCCTGAAGTCAGGCAGGTGGATTCCTCCAGTTCCATTCTTCTTTCTCAAGATCGCTTTGGCTATTCGAGGTTTTTTGTATTTCCATACAAATTGTGAAATTATTTGTTCTATCTCTGTGAAGAATACCGTTGGTAGCTTGATAGGGATTGCATTGAATCTATAAATTGCTTTGGGTAGTATACTCATTTTCACTATATCGATTCTTCCAATCCATGAACATGGTGTATTTCTCCATCTATTAGCGTCCTCTTTGATTTCTTTCACCAGTGTTTTATAGTTTTCTATATATAGGTCTTTAGTTTCTTTAGGTAGGTATATTCCTAAGTATTTTATTTTTTCAGTTGCAATGGTGAATGGAATTGTTTCCTTAATTTCTCTTTCAGTTTTCTCATTATTAGTGTATAGGAGTGCAAGGGATTTCTGTGTGTTGATTTTATATCCTGCAACTTTACTATAATCATTGATTAGTTGTAGTAATTTTCTGATGGAGTCTTTAGGGTTTTCTATGTAGAGTATCATGTCATCTGCAAACAGTGAGAGTTTTACTTCTTCTTTTCCAGTTTGGATTCCTTTTATTTCTTTTTCTGCTCTGATTGCTGTGGCCAAAACTTCCAAAACCATGTTGAATAGTAATGGTGAAAGTGGGCACCCTTGTCTTGTTCCTGACTTTAGAGGAAATGCTTTCAATTTTTCACCATTGAGGATAATGTTTGCAGTGGGTTTGTCATATATAGCTTTATTATGTTGAGGTATGTTCCTTCTGTTCCTGCTTTCTGGAGAGTTTTCTTTTTTATCTTAAATGGATGTTGAATTTTGTCAAAGGCTTTCTCTGCATCTATTGAGATAATCCTATGGTTTTTATTTTTCAATTTGTTAATGTGGTGTATAACATTGATTGATTTGCGGATATTGAAGAATCCTTGCATCCCTGGGATAAAGCCCACTTGGTCATGGTGTATGATCTTTTTAATGTGTTGTTGGATTCTGATTGCTAGAATTTTGTTAAGGATTTTTGCATCTATGTTCATCAGTGATATTGGCCTTTAGTTTTCTTTTTTTGTGGCGTCTTTGTCAGGTTTTGGTATTAGGGTGATGGTGGCCTCATAGAATGAGTTTGGAAGTTTACCTTCCTCTGCAACTTTCTGGAAGAGTTTGAGTAGGATAGGTGTTAGCTCTTCTCTAAATTTTTGGTAGAATTGCGCTGTGAAGCCATCTGGACCTGGGCTTTTGTTTGCTGGAAGATTTTTGATTACAGTTTCAATTTCCGTGCTTGTGATGTGTCTGTTAAGATTTTCTATTTCTTCCTGGTCCAGTTTTGGAAAGTTGTACTTTTCTAAGAATTTGTCCATTTCTTCCATGTTGTCCATTTTATTGGCATATAATTGCTGATAGTAGTCTCTTACGATCCTTTGTACTTCTGTGTTGTCTGTTGTGATCTCTCCATTTTCATTTCTAATTTTATTGATTTGATTTTTGTCCCTTTGTTTCTTTTTTTTTTTCCCCTTTGTTTCTTGATGAGTCTGGCTAATGGTTTGTCAATTTTATTTATCCTTTCAAAGAACCAGCTCTTGGCTTTGTTGATTTTTGCTATGGTCTCTTTTGTTTCTTTTGCATTTATTTCTGCCCTAATTTTTAAGATTTCTTTCCTTCTGCTAACCCTGGGGTTCTTCATTTCGTCCTTTTCTAGCTGCTTTAGGTGTAGAGTTAGGTTATTTATTTGACTTTTTTCTTGTTTCTTGAGGTATGCCTGTATTGCTATGAACTTTCCCCTGAGGATTGCTTTTACAGTGTCCCACAGGTTTTGCATTGTTGTGTTTTCATTTTCATTCGTTTCTATGCAAATTTGATTTCTTTTTTGATTTCTTCTGTGATTTGTTGGTTATTCAGCAGCGTGTTGTTCAGCCTCCATATGTTGGAATTTTTAATAGTTTTTCTCCTGTTATTGGGATCTAATCTTACTGCATTGTGGTCAGAAAAGATGCTTGGAATGATTTCAGTTTTTTTTGAATTTACCAAGGCTAGATTTATGACCCAGGATGTGTTCTATCCTGGAGAAGGTTCCATGTGTGCTTGAGAAAAAGGTGAAATTCATTGTTTTGGGATGAAATGTCCTATAGATATCAATTAGGTCTAATTGGTCTATTGTATTGTTTAAAGTTTGTGTTTCCTTGTTAATTTTCTGTTTAGTTGATCTATCCATAGGTATGAGTGGGGTATTAAAGTCTCCCACTGTTATTGTGTTATTGTTAATTTCTCCTTTCATACTTGTTAGCATTTGCCTTACATATTGTGGTGCTCCCGTGTTGGGTGCATATATATTTATAATTGTTATGTCTTCTTCTTGGATTGATCCTTTGATCGTTACGTAGTGACCGTCTTTGTCTCTCTTCACAGCCTTTGTTTTAAAGTCTATTTTGTCTGATGTGAGTATTGCTACTCCTGCTTTCTTTTGGTCCCTGTTTGCATGGAAAATCTTTTTCCAGCCCTTGACTTTCAGTCTGTATGTGTCCCCTGTTTTGAGGTGGGTCTCTTGTAGACAGCATATGTAGGGGTCTTGTTTTTGTATCCATTCAGCCGGTCTTTGTCTTTGGGTTGGGGCATTCAACCCATTTATGTTTAAGGTAATTATTGATAAGTATGATCCCATTGCCATTTACTTTATTGTTTTGGGTTCGAATTTATACACCGTTTTTGTGTTTCCTGTCTAGAGAATATCCTTTAGTATTTGTTGGAGAGCTGGTTTGGTGGTGCTGAATTCTCTCAGCTTTTGCTTGTCTGAGAAGCTTTTGATTTCTCCTTCATATTTGAATGAGATCCTTGCTGGGTACAATAATCTGGGCTGTAGGTTATTTTCTTTCATCGCTTTAAGTATGTCTTGCCATTCCCTCCTGGCTTGGAGAGTTTCTATTGAAAGATCAGCTGTTATCCTTATGGGAATTCCCTTGTGTGTTATTTGTTGTTTTTCCCTTGCTGCTTTTAATATTTGTTCTTTGTGTTTGATCTTTGTTAATCTGATTAATATGTATCTTGGGGTATTTCGCCTTGGGTTTATCCTGTTTGGGACTCTCTGGGTTTCTTGGACTTGAGTGATTATTTCTTTCCCCATTTTAGGGAAGTTTTCAACTGTTATCTCCTCAAGTATTTTCTCATGGTCTTTCTTTTTGTCTTCTTCTTCTGTGACCCCCATGATTCGAATGTTGTAGCGTTTAATATTGTCCTGGAGGTCTCTGAGATTGTCCTCATTTCTTTTAATTCGTTGTTCTTTTTTCCTCTCTGATTCATTTATTTCTACCATTCTATCTTCTAATTCACAAATCCTATCTTCTGCCTCTGTTATTCTACTATTTGTTGCCTCCAGAGTGTTTTTGATTTCATTTATTGCATTATTCATTATATATTGACTCTCTTTTATTTCTTCTAGGTCCTTGTTAAACCTTTCTTGCATCTTCTCAATCCTTGTCTCCAGGCTATTAATCTGTGATTCCATTTTGATTTTAAGATTTTGGATCAATTTCACTATCATTATTCAGAATTCTTTATCAGGTAGATTCCCTATCTCTTCCTCTTTTGTTTGGTTTGGTGGGCATTTATCCTGTTCCTTTACCTGCTAGGTATTCCTCTATCTCTTCATCTTGTTTAAATTGCTGAGTTTGGGGTGTCCTTTCTGTATTCTGGCAGTTTGTGGAGTTCTCTTTATTGTGGCGTTTCCTCACTGTGTGTGGGTTTGTACAGGTGGCTTGTCAAGGTTTCTTGGTTAGGGAAGCTTGTGTCGGTGTTCTGGTGGGTGGAGCTGTATTTCTTCTCTGTGGAGTGCGATGAAGTGTCCAGTAATGAGTTATGAGATGTCTATGGTTTTGGGGTGACTTTGGGCAGCCTGTATCTTGGAGCTCAGGGCTGTGTTCCTGTGTTGCTGGAGAATTTGCTTGGTGTATGTCTTGCCCTGGAACTTGTTGGCCCTTGTGTGGTGCTTGGTTTCAGTGTAGGTATGGAGGTGTTTGATGAGCTTCTGTCAATTAATGTTCCCTGGAGTCAGGAGTTCCCTGGAGTTAGGGGTTGGACTTAAGCCTCCTGCTTAAGTAAGTTATCGGTCTTATTTTTACAGTAGTTTCAAAACTTCTGCTTCTATACAGCACCACTGATAAAACATCTACGTTAAAGATGAAAAGTTTCTCCACCATGAGGGCCACCCAGCGTTCACAGCGTTACATGGAGAAGAGAAGAGGGAGGAGGGAGTTAGAGGTGACCTGAATGAGATGAGGTGGAATCAATAGAGGAGAGAGCAGGCTAGCCAGTAATCACTTCCTTATGTGCACTCCACAACTGTACCGCTCAGGATGTTCACGGAATTATACAGAGAAGAGAAAAAGGAGGAAGGCGACAGAGGTGGTCAGGAGGATAAAAGGGGAAATGAAAAGGAGGGAGACAGATCCATCCAGTAATCAGTTCCCTAAGTGTTCTCCACTGTCTGGAACACACAGAAATTCACAGAGTTGCATAGAGTAGAGAGGGGTTAGGGAGGAGACACAGGTGACCTGGTGGAGAAAAAGAAGAGTCCAAAGAGGGAGAGAGCAGTCAAGCCAGTAATCTCGCTCCCTACTGAAAAATGGGTACTGAAGATTGGGTTCTTAAAGGTGCAAAATTGGTAACAAATATATAAAAGCAAAAATTAAAAATCTAGAGTAGAGTTTGGAATTTCAAAAATACAATGTTAAAGAAAAGAAGAAGGAAAAGAGAGAAAAAACAGAAAACAAACCAAGTCGCAAAAATTATAAAGAAAATATAGGTACACAATTGATAACAAATACCACAAAGCAAAAGTTAAAAATCTAGAGTAGAGTCTGGAATTTCAAAAATACAATGTTAAAGAAAAGAAGAAAAAAAAACAAGGTCACGAAAATGATAAAAAATATATATATGAAGTTTGCTTTAAAAAAAATAAGAGTCTTTTTTTTGTTGTTGTTGCAAAGTAATAGTAGGTTATAAAAGTGAAAATTAAAGAAATAATAGAGGACTTAAATTTTTTTTTAAAAATTAATAAAAAAATAAAGAATGATCATAAATTAGTAAAAATATATCTAGAACTTTCTCTGGTTTTGTTTTGGGTACTGTGTGCCATGATTTTCATTTTCTGAATGTTGAGCTTTAAGCCAACTTTTCACTCTCCTCTTTCACTTTCATCAAGAGGCTTTTTAGTTCTTCACTTCTGCCATAAGGGTGGTGTCATCTGCATATCTGAGGTTATTGATATTTCTCCTGGCAATCTTGATTCCAGCTTGTGCTTTTTCCAGCCCAGTGTTTCTCATGATGTACACTGCATATAAGTTAAATAAGCAGGGTGACAATATACAGACTTGACATACTCGTTTTCCTATTTGGAACCAATCTGTTGTTCCATGTCCAGTTCTAACTGTTGCTTCCTGACCTGCATACAGGTTTCTCAAGCGGCAGGTCAGGGGGTCTGGTATTTCCCATCCCTTTCAGAATTTTCCACAGTTTATTGTGATCCACACAGTCAAAAGCTTTGGCATGGTCAATAAAGCAGAAACAGATGTTTTTCTGGAACTCTCTTGCTTTTTCGATGATCCAGCAGATGTTGGCAATTTGATCTCTGTTTCCTCTGCCTTTAGTGGCTGTAGATAATTTGTAAACAAATAAACATGGTTGTGTTCCAATAAAACTTTATATGTAAGAACAGTTGGTGAGTCAGATTTGACCCATGAATCATACTTGCTGTTCCTTGGCCTATTTCCAGTGGTAGACTTTGTGCTTTTTAGATCAATTTATACTTGAATCATCGTTGATACCTTAGAATAAGACTGGTAAACATTTAGAACAGTATTCGTCAAAATGGCAGTTCACTGAAGACTTGAGAACTGTGTTAAGAGTGTAGATTCCTGAGTCCTGCTCCTAAAGATTCGAATACAGAATGTCTGGGAAAGAGCCTCAGCTTCTGTACTTCTGGCCCCTGGCTCTATATACATACAACAGAGTTTGAAAACCGTTAAGTGTATGGCTTCAATAGATAACTTTGCAAAGACATAATGTGAAAGAAATCTCTGTGTAATTTGTTTCACCCACAATCCTAACTCCACGCCAGAACCTCTGGTTTAATGAACAGACTATCCATTCCATCTCCAAACCTCGTGTCATTGTACCTTTTCCTATTTTATTTAGAGGCAGACACATTTAAGTGAAAATAATCACCATCAGAATACTATGTGCCATAAGCTGATGTCAGGATATTTATTCAGCAGAATGCAATTACCAGTAAAATTTTATGTTCCAAATGGCATGACTATAATCCAGTGTAGGCTTTTTAACCCCTGGTGATTTTTGTTTCATTTGATTTGTGATGAGTGGCAACCAGCATGGTTGCTGGGGGCTGGCAAAGCAAGAATAAAGGGGAAATAGCCCCATGGCCCCTACAGGCAGCTTTCAACTGCAGTATGCCACTAAATCTCCATCACCACCGGGTGGCTCTACATGATTCCGTTGTTAATTGAATTTTTCCCCAAGTAGAATGAGGGCTTGTTTTGCATCAACACAGTTCCATTGCCTGATGATTGTTGTTGGTAATGTCAACTGAACTTAAGATATTTCAGCATCCACATGCACAGGCATCATTGCTGTGATTTGGAGTAAGAGTGGGGAAGTGCACAGGAGGACAGCACACAGGAGACGTGGTACTGTGCTCACTACGCTGTGTGGACGAGATGGTTGGGAAGGTCTCTGCACAGACACGATGGTATCCCCTTCCCGGTGCGTCGCATCCAGAGGTGCATGAGGTTGTTGTTTAGTTGCTCAGTTGTGTCCAACTCCTTTGCAACCCCATGGACTGTAGCCTGCCAGGCTCCTCTGTCCATGGGATTTTCTAGGCAAGAACACTGGAGTGTGTTGCCATTTCCTTCTCCAGGGGACCTTCCTGACCCAGGGATTGAACACTCAGACCCATGTCTCCTGCATTGGCAGGAAGATTCTTTATGGCTGAGCTACCAGGGAAGCTCCACAAAGGTATACGAGGTTGACACATTTTATTACTAGTGAGGTAGACTTTGGTCAAAGTGTTTAAGGTGGTGTCTGTGAGGTTTCTCCAATGTAGATTTAAAGTTCAACTTTGTAATTAATAAGCATCTTGTAGGGAGATACTCCCAAGGCTTTGTGAATTAGTGAGTTGGATTTCAGGAAATATCCAAAATGAACACATTTCACTCTGTGCATATGAATGATGTTTATCAGAGAAATTGATGGCTGAAAGTGGTTATCCTGTGAACGAATTGAAATCCCTCATTTGAGATAGAAGGGTTCACCTAAAAGCCAGCTGAGAATGTCATCTCAGATGTGGGATGACCAGCAGCCCAGCCCATCTCCTCACATCAGATTGCTTTATTCCTTCCTGACTGCCATTAGGATGTACCATGTATCCAGAGTTCGTTGCTCTCTGATTACCTTTGTTTTATAGTAGAGGAAGAATCCATTCAAGTCTTCCTCTCCTTCCCATCCAATTAACATAATTATTGTTTGGTCTGTCAGTGTCTCTCTTTCTCCCCCTCTGCAGTGAGAGATCTGTTTTCACTAACTTGGCACATGGGTTTTTTTTTCTGATGCAGAACTGAGAGACAGTAATGAAGAAATGAGAAGAAAGGGGAAGGATCCTTGTATACTGGGCCAGTTCCTAGGATCCCAGAATCCTTGCTACAGAATCCAGGTGAAGAGAAGAAAAAAGAAAAAAAAAAAAAAGTCAGTGACTCTGTTGATATAGAAAACAAAGAGCTAAGAGCTGAGAAGAAAAACAGAAAGAGCCTGATTGTCTTAGAATCTTGTAGACCATTTTGTGACTGTGCCAGGAGGTGGCTCGCGGGCGAGCGGCCAGAATGCTCTGCGTGTGGAGGTGAAGAAATGCGCAGTCAGCAAGTGACATGTAAGCACACAAGAGCCCACAGAACGGTGCAGCTGATGCCTCTGAGAGGGTGTGCCCCCAGAGCGTGCGCCCCCAGAGCCAGGCCTCTGGGAAGAAGACCCTGTTCCAGTCACCCCTGTGTTCAGTGGCTCCTTGAACCAGGGAACCAGGGAACGCTGACAAATCTAATATTTTTGATAGTCAGCCAGTCCCTGTAGTCAAACCCACACAGTAAAAAAAAAATTAAGATAAAAGAGGGACTTCCCTGGTGGTCCAGTAGTTAAGACTTCACCTTCCAGCACAGGGGGTTGCAGGTTCAACCTGGTTGGGGAGCAAAGATTCCACAAGCTTCCAGGTCGAAAAACCAGAATATAAAACAGAAGCAATATTGTAACGAGTTTAATAGACTTTAAAAATGATCCACATCAGAAAATTTTTAAACATCTCACACATCAGGGCCCTTCCCCATGGGAGAAGGAGAGAACCCAACTCCTGCAGGATATTCAAGAAGGTCATCTGCATGGGGACCTGACCACACCACACACCGGCTGGTTCACAGGACTTATTAGCCTATCCCAGACGTCCTGGTCCCTTTAACACAGGCTGCAGGGATCAAAAGTTCCCTTTGACCCTTCTGAAAATATTAGGTAATGTCAGTGCAGGGGGATAATAATCTTTCTGCCCTGGAGTGCAGCAATTGTTGCTCTTGGGAATGATTGTGCTAATTCTTAGGTCATTAACGCCAAGTACTACATGACTGCACACTTCTCTAACCAGAGAGAAGGCAAAACAGAGTGTGATGCATCTTTCTGGAGCATAAAGTTTATTAAGACTATGAAGAACCAAGGAGATGACAAGCATTATCCCCTCCCCAGCAACATGAAAGACAGAAGTGTGGGGGATGGAGGACATGCCCCAGGGCACAGTCCAGTCTCTGAAGTTTCACCCAGCAGGGGAGGAGGGGCAGCCAGGCCAGGGTGGTGCCTCTTCTGGTCACCCAGACCACTCCATAGCATCCTCAGAGCTGGCCAGGATTTTGGATAGGAGGCTTTCCTGAAGGTGGTGGAGGTGCTGGATTTGAATCCCATCATCCAGGTGGGAACATGACCAGGTCATCGGGAGCTTTGCAGGTCATCCTTTGGCTGTTTCTTTTATCACTTTAATATTAGCCCTCTTTATGGGCAGGCCATAGCAAATATATTTAGAGAGCCATCTCAAGATTTTTCCAGCCACCCCCTTCTTTTTGTGGGTGAGGCCAGAGGGAGTGACTGGGACATATTCTCGGGTTACCCAACAAGGGTGGAGCTTTGCGCATCAGCACATCCGGGAGGCAGGTGGTTCCTTCAGGGACTTTCCGCTGATGTCATGGGTGCCATTGGTGTTGCAGGTGTCACAGGGGATGTGGTTGTCCTGTGTGCCATGGGTTCTGTGAGTGTTGTGGGCGATGCGGGTCCGCGGGTGACACTGGTGTCACGGGTGAGGCAGCGGTCACTGGTGACACTGGTGTCACAGGTATCGCAGGTGCCACGGGTGTCATATACGTTGCACGGCTCAGTAGTGGCCGGGGTGCTTAGGGCGTCATAGGTGAGGCTGGTACCTCTGGTATCACAGCTGTCGCAGGTGCTGATGGTGTCGCAGGTGCTGATGGTGTCACGGGTGTCCCTGGTGCCTCGGGTAACGCTGGTATCACGGGTGTGGCTGCTGTCACGCCTGTTGCAGGTGTCGCAGGTGAGCCCGGTCCTGCACGTGTTGTGGTGTTCACCTGCATGATCGGTGGCTCAGGGGTTGCTGGCATCGCGTGTGTTGCAAGTGGAGGGGGCTGGGCTGGGGGTGACGGTCCTCGCCTCCGGGCAGGGTAGGGGAGTGGCAGGCTCTCTGGTCTTCTCCGTTGACTCCTGGTTCTCCTGCTGCTGAATGGTCTCCCAAAGCCAGGCAGGAATAAGCATGGACATCTCAGGGCTGGGAGTAGGCTTATGTTCTTGGCTGCTGAGGTTGGAGGAAACGGCCAGTCTCACAGTGATGGTGCGGGTCCTCACCTTGGGTTCATTCATGTCACTGCCGCTGCTTATGTCTAAGCCCGGTATTTGGTCTCTGCACCAGCCCAGTATTGTCTCCACTGTCACCCCAGGGTGCTCTTCACAGGCTGGCGGGAGTGGCTCCTCCTGGCCCCTGTTCACCCATGGATGCTGCCAAACATCTTCTAAAGTACCTCTTTTGGTAGTGTTCAGCATTACCATACAGTCTAGTAAGTCTGTTATCTTGTTAGATGAATATTTGGGCATATGGTAGTGCCCCCTAAGCACACGCTGCCACAGCTCCCAGAAATCTTGTCCCCTGAAGGGGAGGGATCCAGTTACTATGGTGTACAGGATGCCACCGAGGCTCCACACATCCTCCTCTAGGCCTGTATAAGGCCTCCCCAGGAAGAGTTCTGGGGCCATGAACGTGGGGCTGCCACAGAAAGTGTCTAGCTTCTTTTGTGGGTGCCACTGGTTGCTAAGGCTGAAGTCGGAGATCTTGGCGTTGTTGTTGGCATCGAGGAGAAGGTTGCCCAGCTTCAAATCCCGGTGCACCACGCCCCGCTGGTGGCAGTGCTGCAGAGCCGAGACCCGCTGGCAGAATGGGCTTCAGGCTTCCCCCTCCGTCAAGCGGCCTTTGGCCTCCAAGTAGGTGGACAAGTCTCCTCCACTGACGTACTCCATTACTATAAATAGAGCCTCCTCAGTATCAATAACTTCCAGTAGTTTTACAATATTTGGGTGGCTTATTGTTTTTAGGCTATTAACCTCTTGATTTCTTCCTGAGACTGGAGGAGCTCTGATTGGTCTTTTGAATGACTTCAGTGATGACCCGATGACACAATATTTGGGTGGTTTATGGTTTTTAGGCTATTAACCTCTTGATTTCTTCCTGAGACTGGAGGAGCTCTGATTGGTCTTTTGAATGACTTCAGTGACTCCCGATGACCAATATGGCTGCCACCTCCTTGGTCTGAACATGCCGGGCCAACTTCACTTTGGTGAAATGGCCTTCACCAATTGTGTCAAGGATCTCATGGTTCTCAATATGAGCCACCTTCCTAATGGAGATGGCCATGAGGTCCTGCATCCCTAACTCTACTACCAGCCCTCACTAAGCGTGCTAAGTGTGCTAACAGTGACGAGGATGCTAACAACACTGTAGAGCTGTCAGGTTGGTTTATTTCTCTTCCTCGTTTCCTGTTTTGTCGCAACAAAATTGTGGAGTGATGGACCAAAAGGTGTGGAACAGCAGACAAGTCACAGCTCAGTTCAGCTCAAGCAGACAGATCTTTTCCTAGTCCAGCGCTCCCAGAGGAGTCCTCCTCACCCCGTTGATCCCTCTTGGCTTCCCCTTTTTACATTTCCTTTTGATTATGCCCAGGTCAAATAGGGCTTGTACCCAGCACCAGTCAATGAAAGGGAATGCAAATGGGCATATGCTCAAGGCTGATTGACAATTATAAGTTGTCTAGCAGCTGGCTGTGTTGTTTCTGTCTTCCCATAATTCTGTCTGTTAGATGTAGAATATTCATGAGTCCTTAATGGTCTCCTAACTGCCTAAGGTTACTAGGAGAAGCCCCTGTGGTCTTTTTGTCTCCACGGTGTGCCTAGGCGCATGTGCAGGAGTTGAAAAGTCTCTGTGGTTATTTTGTAATATATCTGTGCGCTCTCCAGGGTGTGTCTGGGATGGAGTTTAGAGATGAGTTTACATCCCTTTCAGCCAGGCCTCCCTTCAAGTTGCTCATGTTTAACTTCCTACGTAACAGTCCCCCCTCAAGTGTATGGACCCCAATTCATTGGGGAAATGGGTGTCATTCATTCTGGCTACTTCCTGCTGAGTTGGGGCAGTGAGGGGCCTTGGGGTGTCCATCACTTGCTAGCTG